>NW_007791655.1:0-1834 GCF_000696425.1 Galeopterus variegatus
CGGCTCCGAGGGCTCCCCTGGGGGGTGGGGGGAGGGATGGAGGTCGAGAGCTGAGCGCTGCGTCCTGGCCGCGCGCTGTGGTGGCTGCGGCGGCTGCGGCTCCTGCGGGAGGTGCGCGCTCTAATGCGGGACGGAGGCGTCGGCTGCCCTCCGTCCCTCCCTGAGCCCGGGAGCTCGCAGCTCGGGCACTGTTGACATTTGGTGCGGGATGATTCCGTGTGTGTGTGTAAGAGAGAGTGAGAGGGGGGAGTGGCTGTCCCGTTATTGAGGGATGTTTAGCTGCATCCCGGGCTCTACTCCCTAACGTCCCGGTCGCGATAACCAAAATTGTCCCCCGGCATTGCCAAACACCCCCTTTGGGGCAAAATTGACCCTTCTTTCCTGTCCTCGGTTGAGAACCTCTGCTGCGTCACATTTTCACCGAGTCCCTATTGTAAGCTCCTTAGTCACCGCGGAGTCCCAGGTGCCCAGCACGGAGCTGGGTACGTGGTGGGCGCCTAACGTTTGGCTTAGGAATAAATGACGTCATGCGTGTTGTGTGCCGGGCTTTGTGCTTGGAGATGGGGGATGATTGGTATGATAATTGCTGTGGGAGGCGCGCATCCATTCACTTGCCGAATAGATGTATTGTCATTTCCCGGACCCTCTGTGAGGACGGGGACCCCGTCTGACCTGTCCGTGCCTGTCCCCGCAGTGCCCCGTTCCCAGCTCATTGTGGATGCTCAGTCATTTGTAGAATGAATGAATGCATGCAACACAGAGCAGGCTGTGTGCAATGGAGCACTTTGGCATCAAAGAGAGCTTCACACAAGAGGTGACAGTTGAAAGGAGTCAAGTTTTAAAGAATGAATAAAAGTTTAGTACGAAAGGGAAAGAAAGCAGCATTCCAAGGAGAGTGAATAGCTCTGGTGCAAAGGATAGGAGGGTATAGAGTCTGTCGAGAATAGGGAGGTATTTCCTTATGGCTGCAGTGTCAATCAGGGATAGCTAATGCTGGAGAGGTGATGTCATCCAGGCAGTGTCCCTTATATCATTATGCATGGCTTCAGTGTTAGAGCTTTATCGTTAGACACTTGGGGGAGGGGCAGTGAAGGATTATAAGCAGGGGAGTGGTAGGATCATATTTTGCATATTAGAAGGAATCCTTTGGCTACAGTGTGAGACTGGATTGAAGAAGCCTGTACTTAGGCAGTTTCTGTAGGATAGACTGGAAAGGTTCACAGGAAACAAAGTCACCAGAACTTGGTTATTGATTATGTGAGAAGTTTTAGAATCAAATAAGAAATCAGTCTTCTTGAGTTGAGCAACTGGTGGGAAATGTGTGGCCGTTTAACAGGAGGGGGCAGGCAGGAGTTGTTAAGTAGGTTTGTGACTGGATCCTCTTGTAACAGTGAGCCTTTTCTGATATGTTTTGCTTATGAGGAGTAGTACTGAGTCTGAAGCAACTCTTTCTTTGGAAGTTATGTTTAATTACTCTTAAATAACTCCTAAGCTTTTGACCTATAGAGAAAATTATCTTTTTAATATAGCAGTTGGGCAGAGCTAGTCCAGGTCTCTAAGGGTATGTATATGGATATGTATTATCTGACCCAATCCCAAAACAGTGTTTTTATTTTTATTTATTTTGGTGGCTGGCCGGTACAGGGATCAAATTCTGGACCTTGGTGTTACCAGCACCACATTCTAACCAGCTTAGCTCACTGGTCAGCCCAAGAACAATGTTTTTAGAATTAACAGCAGTTTGTTTTGTTCATTTCATGTCTTCTATTTCTTTTTGACAGTTTCTGCAAGACTGAATTCCTGGAACCTTGATATTTTGGCTGCGTAGAGTCCC
>NW_007791656.1:0-1833 GCF_000696425.1 Galeopterus variegatus
AAGAACTGGTTACTATTTCTGCTTTTACTCTGACTCCAGAAGAGATCTCGATGAGCTAAGGTCATAGAGGTCCTCAGCATCTTCTCTAAAAATCTTGTTTTTACAATTCTTTCATGAGACATGGAGTTCAACTAGGGTGACATTCACCAGATTTGTTTTTTAGGGAAAATTTGCCATTAACGTGCCAGGAGTCTTTGTTTGAATTACGCCATTGGTCAACTGGTCAACCACATTGCAGAGTGCTCAGTCTTCTAGTATATACTGTGGGTACTTTTTTGTTAGAAAATATAAGCTCACCTTCCAAGGGAGAGTAATCTAATTAAAGAAATTAGACTGAGTGTAAACAAACTAAAATGCACTTTTACAAACAGAGATCAACCCTAACCTCCCCATTCCCTGCCAATAAATCTAGGAACTATTATCATTTTGATGTTTAAGAAAGATTGAAAGGTTAGTCAAAATAGTCTATTTACCCTGTGAAATAATTTTCAGGATTTCAAAAGTATAGGTAATTTCTATTGGGTCCCTGTGCAGATCCACTTCTATCAAAGTGTTTAATAAATTCCTGTTTGTTGCTTATCTAAATCAGCTTTAAAAATCCCAGCTGGCATGATTCTCAGAACCACTCTTCTGCTAAATGAGTAAACATAGCTTACCTCATTCCCAAAATGGAAAAGGCTGGAAGAGAGTTTAATAAACGAGCTCTTTGCAGGATGAAGAAAACCCAGCAATAGGAGGTGTGGAAGCACCTCAGGAGTAGCAAGAGCAGGAAGCCACTATCACCCCTAGACCTACAGAGAAAAGCAGGAGGAATTTCCAGAGCTGTAGCTATCACTGGGAGCACCAGACAGGAATCGTGAAAAGTGAAACAGAGAAGTGCAGCCCCCGCCACCAGGGGGCCCCCGGGGAGACCAGGGCCGGGCAGTGAGAACCTTGACCTTTGCCTCCTTCCTCCCACCTTCTCATCTCCTGCTGGTGCCTCCAGGAGTTAAACTTAACCAAAAGCCAGAGGGCAACAGAGCCTGGTGATAAAATCCTTAAAGGTCAACCTCTGGGGACAGAGAATAAGGTGGAGATAGGTGGGAATGGATCTGAGACGCATACAGAGAAATCCAGGACATATACTTTAATCCAAAAGGATTGCTTCTCATTAGACTGTCAGGCTAAATTGGTCTGTTCCTGCTCAAAAGAGGAAATGAACTAGGTTAAAGATTTATAGATTGTGAGAGCCAAAAGAGTGTTTAAGGATTATCTAAACCAGCCCTCTCACTTTACAGATTGATGAAATAGAGGTCCTCAGAGATTAAATGACATGCTTAAGATCACCTTTGAGTTAATAACTGAACTTAGACTAAGTCCCAAGTTTTTTTTTTTTTCCAGTCCAATGCTGGTTGCCCTGTTTGTGCAGCTCAAATTCTTCCTATTTCTGTGAGTTTCTAGTAATAGGTTTCTTCCATAAGCCTCAAGAAGAGCATCTGGCAAAATATAGAGTTCTAGGAATTTTAGAGGAAAATTCTCAAAAGACTTCAAAAGACTTGAGCCACAATGTACTAAAGACTCACATTTTTCCTACTATTGGCCAAACTAGTTGGTCAGAAAAATATCTAGGATTTTATTTTTTCATAATTAAAATGTGAAGCAAATGAATCCAGGAAGAAAAAAGTATACATTGTTATTCCTGCAATTAGTCTCTGAAGCAGCTAAGCATTTGCTATCTATTTTTCCCCCAGAATGTGTAATACTGGCCCCAATTTATGTGCTAAGAAACTGACATACGTGATAAAGGATTATTAATCTATTCCAGAGATTCTACAAGATTCTGAAGACTGCACT
>NW_007791657.1:0-1833 GCF_000696425.1 Galeopterus variegatus
GAACTACATTTAAGATCAGCCAAAGTTTTCACAGGGACAGAGGCTCTAACCTGGTAACAGAGTTTATTTCAGCTGGGGCATTTACACCTTTCTTCAAAAATATCATAGGCTCAGACTTGGCTAAGGGGCCTCTTTGGATTCAAAACCCCTTCTAGGCTGCATCTATGAGGATATTGAAAGGGTTGGCACTGGTTCTGTTTTGTTAGCATCAGGCCATGAAGCGAATCCAACCAATGCAGCTTATTAGTCTATTTATGCAAAGAGACACAGGAGATCTCCTTTCTGTAGAGTGATTAAGAGCTCAGGCCTATCTTGCAGATACACAGGCCTGCATTCACATTTCAAATCCACCTCTTACCGGTGTATGACATTGGGCAAGTCTCTTTAAAGTAGGAATAATAATGATGCCTACTTCAAAGCGTTAGTATGAGAATTGTCTAAAATGATAACATAAAGCAATTTTCACAATTTTCCTGGTACAGATAAAACATGCCATAAAGGTAAGCTATTGTTATACTATATATAAATCCAACCCATCTTACCTTTGAGCATTCTAACCTGGAAGAGTTCTAAGGGCACAGGGGAACACCATGCCCTCATGCCCTCTTTAGATATTATTTTGTAGTTAAAGGAACTAATTAATCAAAGCATCAGTTAAGACAGTGGAGAAGTAAGAGAACAAACTTGAGTTCGGCACTCTTCAAATGGTGATTAAAAGACTCACTGACAATGTTATTCTATTAGATGCCTCTATAAAATGTTTCATGACAGTAGTTAGAACATTATAGTATAGTCTATCCTCTAGAATATGAATGTATTTTTATCCATTTCTGCATAACAAATTATCTCAACATTTAGAGGTTGAAAGCAGCAAACATTTATTTTCCAACAGTTTCTGTAGATCAAGAATACAGACTAGATGGAGCAGCCTAGCTGGGTAGTTTGACTCAGATTCTCTCATGAATTACAATCAAGGTTTTGGCTGGGGCTGCAGTTATCTCAAGGATTGACTGGGGGGGTGGGGATCTGCTTCCAAGCTATTCACATAGTGTTGGCAGTCCTCAGAAAGTCCACTTTCAAGCTCACTCTCATGGGACTTGTCACAAGGTGGACTTACAGCATCGCAGCTGGCTTCCTCCAAGGTAAGCCATTCAAAAGAGAGTGAGAGAGAACTTCCCAGATGGGAACCACAGTTTTTTGCAACCTAATCTCAGAATTAACATCCTATCACTTCTGCTGCATTCTATTTATTGTGAGTCAATAAGCCCAACCCACCCTCAACAGGAAGTAATTACAAAGAGGTGTGAACACCAGGACGCAAGGATCATTGGGGGCCACCCTAGAGTTTGCCCATCACAGTCCATCCTCTGGCCCCCAATGACATTTATGTCCCTCTCAAATGCAAAATATACTTGCTGTCCCCAAAGACCTCAAAATTCTCATCCCATTGCAGTAACAGCTTAAAGTTCAGTATCCTGTCATTTAAATCAGGTCCAAGTATGAATGAGATTCCTCAAGTGTAGTTCCTTAAGCACAACTCCTTAAGTACAGTTCTTTGTGATTTGTAGGCCTCTGAAACAAAAGAGGCAAATTATGTGCCCCTCCACCAACATACAATGGTGGCACAGGGGTAAGACAGCCACTCTCTACAGTCCTGCTCGAAATGGGAGTGGGGGATACGAGACACAGGGTTACTGGTCCACAGCAGTTCGAATATCCAGACAGGCAAATATTTGAACATCCTTGATTAGGTCTCACCTCTCTAATAATTCTTTGTATTTCTCCATTCTGCCCTCTTGGCTCTCAGTTCCACCCTCTTAGTCTTTTTTCCAT
>NW_007791658.1:0-1833 GCF_000696425.1 Galeopterus variegatus
GGAGCGCCGCCACGCTCCCAAGCGGCGCACTGTGCAGTGCACCACCGGGCCGGCCCCCCTTACTGGTTTTTTAAATGCTTGTCTCAAGGTCCACTTCTGTGTGAATCCAAACTAAGTACAGTCTATTCTTTTTCATTTTGGCTGCGGTTGAGGGGGGCAGTGACTGGAAGAAAAATATGTCTAAAAAGGCTCCTAACAGGGGAAGGTGATATGAAAAAAGGGTTGAGAAACACTGGTTTAGATATATAATCCATCTCAAATTTGTTTTTGTATATAGTGTAAGGTAGAAGCTACAGTTTCTTTTTTCTTTTCTCTCTCTCTCTCTCTCTTTCTTTCTCTCTTTCTGCATGTTTATCCAGTTTTAACAGCACCATCTGTTGGAAAGACTTTTTCCCCTATTGAAATGCCTTAGCATCATTTAAAAAAAAATCATATGTATGTATATGGATCTGTTTCTGAACTCTATTCTGTTTCATTGGATTCTTTGTCTATTATTATACCAATACCACAGTCTTGATTACTCTTGCTCTATAGTAAGACGTAAATATTAATAATATAATCCTCCAGGCTTTTTCTTCTTTTTTGAGATTGGTTTGGTTATTTTGGTCCTCTGCATTTCCATATTAATTTTAGAATCTACAAATACTACTCGGGATTTTGTTGGGACTGTGTTAAACTATGGATCAATTTGGGGAGACCAAAAAATGTGAGTTGTTCGACCCATGAACATGGCATCTCTCTCCATTTATATAGGTTTGTCTTTTTTATAACAGGTCTATGCATTTGATGCTATTGCAAATGGTACTTTTTATTTCATTTCTCAATTGTTTCTTGCTGATATATAGAAGTACAATTGATTTTCTTTTATACTTTGATGAATCATGCAATTATCCTTCCAGCTACAAATACTGGACACATAACAATAATATTGTTATTTATTTGTCATGTCTATTAATGAAGAACAAATCCAAACTACTGATGAACAGCAATTTTCACATTGGGTTTGTGACGCTCATTCTTTATATAAAATATTGTCTGGGGACAACTACAAATTCATAGTAAAGTTATAGGCTGAAGAAAATATTGTAGATATTATATTCTTATAATATACAGCTAAAATGATTTTAAACTTTAACTTTCTTCAATCCCCATATGAAAGCATTATAATTCACTTACCTCTTTTTTATGCTACCAGACTTTCTCCACTCTTTCATATTTGCTATGGGTTAAATGTACCCCCCCAAAGTTCATGTGTTAGAATCTTGACCTCCATTGTAACAGTGTTAAGAGGGTGGGAAATCCAATTAGGGTATTTGAA
Organism: Galeopterus variegatus; assembly: GCF_000696425.1. Classification (NCBI taxonomy): domain Eukaryota; kingdom Metazoa; phylum Chordata; class Mammalia; order Dermoptera; family Cynocephalidae; genus Galeopterus; species Galeopterus variegatus. The sequence goes on from NW_007791658.1 coordinate 1,319, forward strand.
AGATGGGGCCTTTAAGAGGTGATTAGATTGCGAGGACCATGGCCTCGTGAGTGGCTTGATCTACTCATGGAGTAATGGGCATTGTTCCGATGGCTTTACAAAGAAGCAAGTGAGAAAATTAGCTGTCTTGCTCAGGCCATTCTCACCATGTGATACCCTGTGTTGCTATAGAAAGTCACCACCCGGAGAAAGGCCCTCACCAACTGTGTTCCCTGAACTTTGGACTTCACAGCCTCCAAAACTGTTAGAAATAAATTTCATTTCTTTATAAATTACCCAGTTTCAGGTACTCTGTTATAAGCAACAGAAACAGACTAATAAGATAGTCAATGTCCTTTTATCAGCATAATATACCTTATTATGTTTATGCAAATGTATTTATTTATACTGAATAATATGTTTAAGTTATAATATTGCTTAAAGTTTTTTAAAACTAGTTTTAAAACATAAATCATTATTACTGAAGCATATCATATGATAATATTCATAATATTTATCATTAAATATGGCCTTTA
>NW_007791659.1:0-1833 GCF_000696425.1 Galeopterus variegatus
GTCTTTAGGGTTTTCTCTATATAAGATCATGTTGACAGTTTGACTTCCTCCTTTCCAATTTGGATGTTTTATTTCTTTCTCTTGTCTAATTGCTCTGGATAGGACTTCCAGTACCATGTCAAATAGAAGTGATGAAAGTGGGCATCCTTGTCTTATTACTAATTTAAAAGAAAAAGCATTTCGCTTTTCCCCATTCAGTATGTTAGCTGTGGGTTTGTCATATATGTTTTTTATTGTATTGAGGTACATACTTTCTATACCTACTTTGTCAAGAGTTTTTATCATGAAGGCATGCTGAATTCTGTTATATACTTTTTCTGCATCAATCTGTTAATGCGGTATATCATATTTATTGATTTGTGTATGTTAAATCATCCTTGCATCCCTGGAATAAATCCCACTTAATCATAGTGAGTGATCTTACTAATGTGCTGCTGCACTAAGTTAGCTAGTACCTTGTCAAGACTTTTCATATCTATGTTCATCAGGGATATTGGCATATAATTTTCTTTTTTTGTTGTGTCCTTGTCCAGTTTTGGAATCAGAGTAATGTTGGCCTCATAAAATGAGTTGTGAAGCATTCTCTCCTCCTCAATTTTCTGGAATAACCTGAAGAGAATTGTAATTAGTTCTTTAAATGTTTGGTAGAATTCAGCGGAGAGTTCATCAGGTCCTTGCCTTTTCTTTCACAGTGATTTTGTATTACTGACTCAATTTCCTCACTTGTTATTGGTGGGTTCAGATTTTCAATTTCTTCATAATTTAATCTTGGTAGATTGTATTTGTCCAGGAATTTATCCATTTCTTCTATGTTATCAAATTTGTTGGCATACAGTTGTTTGGAATAGTCTCTTATGATCCTTTGTATTTCTTTGGCAGCAGTTGTAATGTCTCCTTTTTCATTTCTGATTTTATTTATTTGAGTCTTCTTTTTTTCTTGGTTAGTCCAGCTAAAGGTTTACCAATTTTGTTTATTCTTTCAAAAAAACAAGTCTTCATTTCATTGATCTTTTCAATTTTTTTTTCTTTTTTGGTTTCTATTTCATTTATATCTGCTCTGAGCTCTATTATTTCTTTCCTTCTGCCTATTCTGGGTTCGATTTGTTGTTGTTCTTTTTCTAGTTACTTTAGGTGCAATGTTAAGTTGCTTATCAGAAATCTTTCTTCTTTTTTGATATAGGCATTTATTGGTATAAACTGTCCCCTTAGAACTGCTTATGCTGTGTCCCATATGTTCTGGTTCCCCATTCTCATTTGTTTCAAGGAATTTTTAAATTTCCCTTTTAATTTCATTAACCCATTGTTGTTTAGGAGCATGTTGTTTAATTTCCATGCATTTGTACTGTTTCTGAAATTTTTTCTTGTTGATTTCTAGTTTTATACTATTGTGGTTAGAAAAGATCCTAGATATGATCTTTAAAAATTTTTGTAGAATTTTGTGGCCTAACATATGATCTATCCTAGAGAATGTTCCATGTGTGGCTGAGAAAAAATGTGTATTCTGCAACTGTTGTTTAATGTTCTGTACATGTCTGTTACGTCCATTTGGTCTATGCTGCAGTTTAAACCAGAAGTTTATTTTCTGTCTAGGAAGACCTGTCCATTGTTAAAAATGGGGTGTCAAACTTCCAACTATTATTGAATTGCAATCTCTCTTCCTAGGTCTAACAACGTTTTTGCTTTATATATCTGCATGCTCTGGTATTGGATTAAGGTATGTTAACAATTATACCTTGTTGTTGAATTGATCTCTTTATCATTATATAATGACCTTCTTTTATCTTTTTTACAGTTTCTGACTTAAAATCTATTTAATCTAAGTATGGCTACTCC
>NW_007791660.1:0-1833 GCF_000696425.1 Galeopterus variegatus
TGAGCCCACTGGCAGCACCTGGCAGCAAAACCAGCCAGCAGAATGGCACAGCTGGACGTGGATCATCACCCTGCCTCAGACCCAGAGGGGAGCACCAGCCTATGGATCTGACCCACCGAGTTTGGTCCACCAGAACTGCATGGCTCCAAGGTGATTTAACATAACCACCACCACACCTACTGTCAAGCAAAGACAATTCACCACCACAGAAGCAACCAGGACCACTCCACAGTCAACTGCAGTGTAATAGAAGAAGCAAACCACCTACAAAATGACCAAGTGTAAGCAAAAAAACTCTAGAAGTACAAACAATCAAGAAAAAATTACACCACTGAAAGGATACCGTAATGCCCCAAAGTCAGACTCCATGGAACAAGGAATCAGTGAAATGTCTGAAAAAGAATTTTGAGCAATGATCTTAAGAAAACTTGAAGAAATAAAGGAAGACTCAATTAGAGAATACAATGAAACAAGAAAAAATATCGAGAATATGAAGAAGGAAATCTACAAAGAGACTAATACCATAAAAAAGAGGGTAGCAGAACTTATAGGAATGAAAGATTCACTCAATGAAATAAAAAACACAACTGAGAGCTTGAGCAGCGGGGTAGAGCAAGCAGAAGAAAGAATTCAGAGCTTGAAGATGGTCTTTTTGAAATAACTCAGGCAGACAAAAAAAAGGAAAAAGAATTTAAAATAATGAGGAAAACCTAAGAGAGATAGCAGACAACCTCAAGTGTTTTAACATCCGAATTGTGGGTATTCTGGAAGGGCAAGAGAAAGGAAACGGTATTGAAAACCTACTCAAGGAAATAGTAACAGAAAACTTCCTGAGTGTAGAGTGAGATACAGACATTTAGATCCAGGAAGCTGAAAGTTCCCAAACAGACTCAACCCAAAAAAAACCTCCCCAAGACATATTATAGTTAAACTTGGAAAGCTAAAATATAAAGAGAGAATTCTACAGACAGCAAGAGAAAAGCATCAGGACACTTATAGGGGACCCCCCATCAAACTAACAGCAGACTTCTCAACTGAAACACTATAGGTCAGAAGAAAGTGGAATAATATATTCAAAATACTAAAAGAAAAAAACTGTCAGCCAAGAATTCTTAACCCAGCAAGGCTCTCCTTCAGAAATGAGGGAGAAATAGTGTATTTCCCAGTTAAACAAAAGTTATGAGAGTTCACCATCTCATGACCAGCCCTGCAAGAAATTCTCAAGGGAGTCATTCATCTGGAATCTGAATAATGCTGTCCACTATCATGAATACACAAGAAAGAACAAAACCCACTGTTAAAACAAAAATGTCAGCATGAAAGAGAAAGAACCTAAATCATTCCACCTTAAATTCCCAACAAACATTGAAGAAGAGAAATAAAAGGGGAAGTAATGATCAAAAGATATTTAAACCATCTAAACAAGAAGCATTTAAATGACAGGAATTAAGCAACATTTGTCAATAACTACCCTAAACGTGAATGGACTAAACTCCCCATTCAAAAGACACAGACTAACTGACTGGATTAAAAAGATAGACTCAAGTATATGCTGTCTTCAAGAGACCCACCTCACCTATAAAAAACACTCATACCCTAAAAGTGAAGGGATGGAAAAAGATATACCATGGAAATGGAAACCAAAAATGAGCAGGAATAGCTATTCTTATATCAGACAAAATAGACTTTAAATAAACAAACAAACAAACAAGACATTTAAAAAGACAAAGAAGGCGACTGTATAAGGATAAAGGGAACTATTCAACTAAAACACATAACAATCATAAACATGTATGCACCCAGTACCAGAGCACCAAGATATATCAAGGAAAC
>NW_007791661.1:0-769 GCF_000696425.1 Galeopterus variegatus
TGTTACTGTAAACAACGTTGTAAGCAGCATTGTAAACAACATTTCCAATGTGAGTCTTAGAAGGTAAAGGAAATGAGTGGGGATTAGTGTATTTTAAGCACATTTCTGCTCCAGAGACCTCAAGCTCCTGAGATCCTGACCTCCTCTCATACAGATGATGTGCAGGGGTTTCCAGAGTCAATGTCACCTGGATTATAGATCCCGTGCATTTTATTCTTCCCATAGGGAGTTTCTTCACTGTTTATGGATTTATTGGATTTTAGACTCTATTTCTTGACATTATGGCAATTTAACGCCATCCATTAATGTTCTTGTCCTCTACCTAATAACTTGGATTTTAAAGCTTCATTTTTCTGAGTCTAAGGAAAAATAGAAAACAATAAAAATTATATAGGAAGTATGGCACCTCTAAATTACTGTATGCCTGACTTCTATGGTGCAATTTATACATTTACTTTTAAAAATCACCCATCTCATATTGAAGATTCCAGATTTATTACCATTTAATAGCAAAATACTATTTTAGCTCAGTGTCCAAAACATTAAAGAAAAAAAACCTTAAAGTGATTAAAAGCACTTATGCCTGCTAATTTTTACGTTTAATTATGAAGTTGCAGTGTCAGAAATGACTTATATTTTCAAAATTTTATGTTTTTTTTTTTTTTTTTTTTTTTTTTTTTTTTAACATCACAAACTACAAAATTTTCCCTAATGGAATCATAAAATGTTAGCCAAGTTCAGAATGCATATAAACTATATGGGCTGCTGA
>NW_007791662.1:0-1833 GCF_000696425.1 Galeopterus variegatus
GTCCATTTAGGGGTTTGAAATACAGCAAATTTGTACCTGCACACAGGACAGAGACCTCTGCGGATGACACGTAGGGCAAGGAATTTGTTGAAATGTTGGGAGGACTTAAGGCTCACATCAGTTTTAGCCAAGTATCCTAAACCTCTGAGAGACAGGGAGATCCCAGTGACATGTGGGGCACATGAAGCTGGTGTGCGGCAGGTGGGGCCCCTCATAGCAGCGGCTGGAAGCGCACCTGCAGGAACATGCGCAGACTAAGCTTAGGAGTCAGATCTGACAGTGATTTATTGCATTGTGGTACCAGTGGGCGGTTCGGTTTTTGAATGAGTGAGAAAGGGATAACCCTGCCAAATGGCGTTGTGGGCAGAGGGGCATTTCTCAGAGGGCAAGCAGTGAATACCATGAGTCAAGAGAGTGTGAGCGCTGAGTGGCCAGGTGGCCAAGGGGTCGGTTAGGACAAGCCAAACTGAAAGTCACAGGCAAGCCTCTATTCACTGTGATGGTGTAAGCAAGAGACCAGAGAGAGTGTATCAGCTCCCCTAATGTTCCATATGGATAGGGTGGTCTCACTGTTCAGGGAGACCTGCCATTTTATGGACCCAGGTGCTGAGGGAAAGAAAGAGGGAAGGACTAGAGTGAAAAAATACTAAATACTGAGTTAGAGCGAAGAAAAGTATCTTCTTTTTTTCAAGGACCCCACAATTAGGTGGTCTCAGCTGAAGCACCTGAGGCTAAGGCCCACCTAATAAGGAGCCCCAGCAGAGGCACCCAGGGTAGAAAGCAGACATGCGTAAGACCATGGCCAGCTGCAGAGTAGAGCCTGAGTCCCTGACTGCAGTTCCCTTCAGAGACTGCAATGCACTGTCTCTGGTGTGGGGAGGGCAGCTGCCCCTCATGAAGCCTGCCGCAAATCCTTTGAAATATCCCACGGTTGGACATGAAAAGTCACACATAGGACTTTGGCCTGGAGCCAGACTCTTCACTCCCTAGCTAAAATTTGATGCTAAAACTATAATCTATTTAGTCCTGCCCAAATCTGATATTTTTATGTGATTATAAAAATCACAACATCCTTTGTTTCCCTAATGAATAAATGGAACAAGGCTTATTTTTCTGTGAAATGATGGTATCAACATATTGAAAGATACAAAGAGATCAAATACGGGTCCTTGCATTTCAGTCAATAATCAGATATGTACCAGGATTTGTTTTGTATCACCCTTTCCGTTATTTTTCTGGTGTCTTAGAATGTTAAAAGAATTTTTAGTAAGGCAGTAAATGGATCAGATGTGTGAGGAAAAGGAGGCATTGCTTTGTGAGTTGTACATTTCTTTCTGTAAGAGAATTTAGCCTTGTACAAAATCCAAATGGAGATAATACCCTGATTACTCTTCTGTTGTCTTTGCTCACCTGGTTGGAGGCATTGGATGGTATCACGGAACTGTGTGAGTTCAGTCCCTGTGCTCCACTTGGAGAAGTGTTTGCTGTGCTGGTTAATTATCCAGACTGCTTGGGCTTGCCACTTATTAGATGTGTGACCTTGGGTAAGTTTTCCCTCTCTCTGTCTCTCTATTTCCTCCTCTACAAAATGAGAGTAATAAATAATAATATCGAGCCCATGAATGGAATTTCTCTTTAGATGAAATGAATTACAGGTAAAGTGCTTAGACAGTGTCCTAGAAAAGTGCATGTGGAAAGCGTAACTTACGCATTTTAACATAGGGACTGGAGAACTCTGACTTTGAGGAGGCTCTAGAGTTTAAGGAGCTGTCGTGACTTCTATTTGTGAATGGGATTACAGCTAACATCATGCTTAATGGTGAGAACCTAGAA
>NW_007791663.1:0-634 GCF_000696425.1 Galeopterus variegatus
TCAGCACATGGATCATTCTCCACATATTAGGTCACAAATCAAGTCTCAACAAATTCAAAAAAACTGGAATTATCCCATGTATTTTCTCAGACCACAATGGAGTAAAATTAGAAATCAATAACTAACAAAATTCTGGAAATTTTACAAACAAATGTAAATTAAACAGCATTCTACTTAACGACATATGGGTCCAAGAAGAAATCAAGCAGGAAATCAAAAAATTTATTGAAACTAATGAAAATAATGATACATCATACGAAAACCTATGGGGTACTGCAAAAGCAGTATTAAGGGGGACATTTATTGCATTAAATGCTCACCTCAGAAGAATGGAAAGATGGCAAATGAACAACCTAACACTTCACCTTAAAGAACTAGAAAAACAAGAACAATCCAAACCTAAAGTTAGCAGATGGAAAGAAATCATTAAGATCAGAGCAGAACTTAATGAAATTGAAGCCCAAGAAACAATACAAAAGATCAATGAATCAAAATGTTGGTGTTTTGAAAAGATAAATAAAATTGACAAGCCATTAGCATGGCTAACAAAAAAAAAAAAGAAGAGAGAAGATTCAAATAACAAAAATTAGAAATGAAAAAGGCGATATTACAACTGATTCATCTGAAATACAAG
>NW_007791664.1:0-1833 GCF_000696425.1 Galeopterus variegatus
AAGCTTCATTAAAAAATACCCTTATTACATGCCACGGACTCTAATACTGTTTATCTCTTCTATTTTATATCATTTAAAAGTTATCATGAAGAAGTAAACTGATTTTACAACCTATTAGATCATAAATCATAATTTGAAAAACATAAGACTAATGTTAAAGTCAGGAGAAATGGAAAACATTTAGGAGGTTATCCCATTATCAGACGAGAAAAGACAAGGGCATGGATTAGGGCACTAAGTATGGGAATAAAGCATTGGGAATGGATATGAAATGCTTCAAAGAGAAAATATTGATGGAACTTCCTGAGCAGTGAATGTTCATTGGGGTTACAGAGAGAAAAAAGTAAAGAGCAAACCCAAAATTTATAGCCCAAATAAAAATGTAATGCTGAGCTAATTAAGCTCTTTCACTGAAAATGTGGTCATATCATTACTTGGCTATCAAATTTCAAAGACCAATAACGAAAAATGAGATGAAGTCTTGGAACAAGTAGGAAACCCTGATCAAAAAAGTCAACATGATTGATCAGGCCAAATAAGACCAAATTGAGATCATACATTTATATTGTACTGCCTTTTTGAGAAATAGAAAGTTTAGAGGAAAAAGAGGGAATTTTGAGAAATATTAACCAAGGGCAAAGTAGAATAGAAATAAAAAGAAAAAAAACAAAATGAAAAGAGAGAAAAGAAAATCTGAAAGTAACTTAGCATATGTTCAATACTTTTAGTACTCTTTACTGATGTAAAGATACTCTGAAATTTTAGGAATATAAAATTCCTAAGTGAATTCAAGATTATACAGAAAAGAGATATGGAAATTAGCCTTGAGAAATCTTTCCCACAAATGAATTATACAATTCAACTGATATGTCTATGACTTAGCAAGACAGGGAAACAGGTGGATGCCACAAACTACAGATCAGTATGGTAGAAGTTGATCCTGAGCAAAATGCAGAAAGAGATTATCACATGGCTGGCTATTGGCTTACCTGAATTTCTCCTCTACTTGGCTATGAGCATCACAAAGGATGGAGCTGTGGCTTACTCTTTCTTATATCTCTGGTGTACACAGTCCACCTAATGGCACATACTGTGTACCTAAGAAGTATTGGCTGAACCAAATTGGACTGAGCAAGTTCACTAAGAACAAGCTTTGTAGGCAAAACATTGTAATGTGAGCTGAAATGAATAACAGAGTTGGACACATGTGTAACAGTTTCAAAGAGTTCTGATCAATGTCCACTGGCAGAAATATCTTTAGTGGAATATCCATAGACCATTCCTCTTTAATATTTTTACCAAACAATTATGGAACCAATATAGTACGCACATAAAATTTACAAAACACTCAGGGCTGGGAGGTAAAACTAACATACTAGATAATTGAGTCAGGATTTTTTAAAAAAAACTAGAATGAGGAACCAAGCCTAACAATAACAACAAAAAATGTAACAGGGATCAATAGAAAGTCCTGCAGCTTGATAAAAACAACAAACAAATTGCATTAGTACAGTATAGGGAAATGTAAAACAACTGAGACATCCAATTCTCCCACTATAGCTGCCCAGAAAGCCTGAAACCTCTTCTTCTAAAATTTAATTAGAGATTCTGGATAAAATATAATTATCCAGATATTATAAATATACAGATAAATATATCCTTTTATTTTTATTTATTTATTATTATTATTATTATTATTTTTGTCTTTTTCATGACCGGTAAGGGGAATCACAACCCTTGGCTTAGTGTCGCCTGCACCACGCTCAGCCAGTGACCAGTGAGCGCACCAGCCATCCCTATATAGGATCTGAAACCGTGGTAGGAGCACTGCTG
>NW_007791665.1:0-231 GCF_000696425.1 Galeopterus variegatus
GTAAGAATGAATCACTATTTATTTAACTATTGTGATAAATTCTTTTGCAGACCTTTTGGAAAGTCAGAATTTGTACTGGGTAGGAGTAGGAGCATCGCATCATAGGGAATACATATATTCAGCTTTAGTAGGTAGAGCCAAAGAGTGTTTTTTTTTTTTTTGTCTTTTTTCGTGACCGGCAACGGATCGCAACCCTCAGTGTTGCACCCGTACCGGACCGGGACCGGCTAC
>NW_007791665.1:1215-1833 GCF_000696425.1 Galeopterus variegatus
ACCCTCGGCGGGAGCGCCCCCGCACTCCCCAAGCGGCGCACTGTAGCAGTGCACCACCGGGCCGGCCCCAAAGAGTCTTTTAAGTCTTTGCTTTTTTTTTTTCAGAGCAGTTATAGGTTCACAGTAAAATTGAAAGTAAGATACATAAATTTCATATCCCCTGCCACCACGTATGCATGACATCCCCCATTATCAACATTCCCCATGACAGTGATATATTTGTTACAATTGATGAACCTACATTGACACATAACCACTCAAAGTCAATAGTTTACTTTAAGGTCCATCGCTGGTGGTGTGCATTCTATGGGTTTGGACAAATGTGTTAATGACACATATCCACCATTACAGTATTAAACAAGGTAGTTTTGCTGCCCTACTTTTTGCTCTGTCTGGTCATCCCTTCCTCTGCCCCCAACCCCTGGTAACCACTGATCTTTTTACTGCGTCTGCATAGTTTTGCCTTTTCCAGAATGTCACACAGTTGGAATCACACAGTATGTAGACTTTCCAGATTGGCTTCTTTCACTTAGTATTACGCATTTAAAAGTTTTTCCATGTTATTTCGTGGCTTGATTGATCATTTCTTTTTATCACTGAATGATATTTCACTGTCTG
>NW_007791666.1:0-1833 GCF_000696425.1 Galeopterus variegatus
ACGTCATGTGCTTGCAAAGCCGAGAACTAGGTTTAAGAGAATAATGAGTTCAGAGAAAGAAAAGTCTGTGTATCAGTAAAAAATGTTTGCATTACAAATAATCAGAATGTAACTGATGGCAGTCTAAAACCAAGACAATGTATGGGCCCCTATGACTAAAAAGTCCAGAGGCAGGGCTGGATTCAGGGCTCAACTAATGTAATAGTGAACCATCACTTACCTCTGCCTCTGGATTGCTTCCATTTTCAGATAAGCCATCTCCTCACTCAGTTACTCAACTCATATTTTAAAAAGAGCATTCCATATTTTAAAGATCATATAGCACCATTGGAAAAAGCACAGAGTGTCAGTCAGGATACCTGGATTCTATTCTCAGTTCACCATTGGCTGTGTGAATTTTCCCCATCGGAGTGGTCAGAGAACTGAGTTAGCTCCCAGAATTACATCTTTCCAGTTTGAAATCTAGACTGTGTGGTGTATGTGTGGTATGTGTTTGGGGATGGGGGAGAATCTTGACCCCAGCATTTCTAGAAAAAGGTTTCCTCTGTGCAGGCTCACATCTTTCCCATGCCTACCCAAGAACCACTTATTGGGGCTTGAGCAATGAAGTGCCACCTGTGAGTATGCAGCACCTGAACCATGAGATGAGTATCAGAGAAGACAACTTGAAATAGGGGGTTATTTATTGCTGGAAGGAGGGTAAATGGATTCTGGATGATCCCCTATACAACAAATATGCAGTATACAAAATTACATCCACTGATGCTCTGGAAATCCAACCCCTAACCTCAAACTTTTTAGTGCCTTGAGATAATCCCTGTGGCTAACTGTTCATGGAACCAGAATTCATCTCTCTGCTTCCCTCTCATAAGATGCACAAGAGGGAATTGGTCTATTCCAGATGGCTTTGATCCATGCCAGTACTCTTCATTATGTAAACTTTCCTTCTGACAGCTCACACGGAACATGTCACATCTTGAAAGAGGAGTTTTCATTAACTACTTTGCTTCTGCCAAATGGAATCAGTGTATTATGTGGCCCCCTGCCAGAATAGCAGAGATATTCCTTCTGCCTGCAGCACTAGCCTGGCTCCCACATTCAAGCCGAAGTCTCCTATTTTTCAAAGATCAGTTGATTTTTCACTTCTTGTGGTCAAGGAAGACCTCTTGACCACTTGAACAGGGGAAGATTGCATAGCCCCAATAACAGAATTGAGAGTGGAGGAAGACCTCTTGACCACTTGAACAGGGGAAGATTGCATAGCCCCAATAACAGAATTGAGAATAGAATCCAGGTTTTCTGACCAGCAGTGTTGTGCTCTTTCTACTGTATACTATAAAATCCAAAGTAAGGTTTGATGAAGAGTGTGCATTTGCTGCAAAAAGAAACTGCCCCCCCCCCCCCGCTTAGCTTCCCTCATTCACCTCTGCCATATGTAGTCAATCAGGACATTCTACCTATTTGAACTCTTTAGTCATGCATCACTTATTGCTGGGGATATGTTCTGAGAAATGTGTCCTTAGACAATTTCATCATTGTGTGAGCATCATAGAGTGTACTTACACAAACCTGCACGATACAGCCTCCTGCACACCCAGGCTATATGGTATAATTTATCGTTCCTATGAGAGTAATGAGTTGCAATATTACATTATGACGGCTATGACATCACTAAGCAGTAGGAGTTTTTCAGCTCCATTGTAATCTCATGAGACTGCTGTCATATATGTGGTTTGTTACTGACCAAAACATCAATTATGCAGAAAATTACTTTTTTTTTTGTTTTTTTACCTCCACCATCTAAGCCACCATCATCTTTCTCTTGGGCTACTA
>NW_007791667.1:0-1833 GCF_000696425.1 Galeopterus variegatus
GTGACAGAGACCCTGAATTGCCAAGATAAAGTTTTTCACCCAACAGCAGAAATGGAGAGACTGATACCTGATTAGTAAATGCCTTCTCTACCTGCCAGCCAGGTTGTAGCATTTGTAAGGACTCACAGTGATCAGCGATTCTACTTGAGCGTTTCCACATTTCTCCCTCCATACACTGCTGGTACCAGAGTAAGGCTGCAATGACCATAACTCCTATCATACATGCCACATGGGCCACCATCAAACAGTTTCTCTTACTTTAACCCCTCTACTCATGGGAGTGAGCCACTAATTCATATGGCTTGGTGTTCGTCACCAAAGACCACAAAAAACTGCATATCTGAGCTGTCCAACCTTCACGATATAGCCTCCGTCTCCCCCTCCCCAGAGGAAGAATACTCCTTGGGCAATATTTTGAAATTAGGGAGCAAGCAGGATGTTGAGCAGAAACGTCTCGGGTTCAGGGAAACAGCCCATGTTCTTTCATGCTGGGAATCCTTGCTTCAGTGGATGACACTCACCGGGCAAGCATTTTGTGGCTGGCCATGGGTATGGCTTGCAACACAAAAGCCAGAAAGCCAGCTGTTCGGCTGTCATTCTGCTTATTTTCATGAAAACAGTAATGGTACAAAACTACTGTAGAATTACGGTAGCACAGGGATTGAGGTTACTTGTGTGTTCTTGTACGTTATTTTTAAGCTCTACCTTTTGCCTTTTATGACTTATTATGATGTTTTTGCTGGCCACTGTGCACACTGAATAGACTTCTGAATCTCAACGGGAACCCTGTATGAACAGCCCATCTCCATACAGACTAGGTCTTTATCTATTAACACGTAGGGTAATAAATGTTCACGTAAACATAATTCATTTCTCTGGGCATTAAAATGAACACACTGGAATTAGGAGCACGTGAATGGCACTGAAGATCACTGTGCCGCTGTTAGACTTGCTCCCCGAGAGGCTTTTGGTGTCAGTCTCTGGATCAACCACTCAGGAGGGCCTGTGGGTATGTGCCTGAGCACACGTAATGCATGTCGAAATGATCTATTTTTTGCAAAGACCCTTCACTGATGGCCCATCTTTTAGGTTGAATTCTGGAGAGAGTTGAGAACACTTTCCCTTCAAAGGGGAGAGGAATATGGAGAAATAAATGTTGTCGCACTGTTTTGTTTCTCATTTTGTCAAACTGCTCTTTGGAATATCCCGTTTGTAGCTCTACATGGGCTGATAGAGTGAAAAGGCTTTGCCTGTCTGGCATTTATTCCCTCTTTTGGGAATAAACAGAACATCCTAAATTCCCTTTTGACAACCAGTCCTTCCCCACTGTGACCATCTAAGTCCAGGGGGCTGGCCCCACACCCCCAGACCCAGAGGTTGGGTGTGACCCAGTCATGCCAGTGATTGATGTCAGGGATGGGCACACAATTTGAGCTCAGTCACGGAGCTTAAAGCCTGTGACTTTGCTGGAATCATTAGGAATGGAAAACTTTCCGTGGGGCTTGCTGAATTGGCAGGATGTGAGTCTGGAACTGCTGGCAGCCATCTTTCCACCATTCAGGGAGAGTCTAGCCATGAATGAAGCTGAAGCAAACACAGCAAAGCTGAGCCACGAGAGAGGCAGACACCGAGTAGCTGTATCCAGAGACACCAGAAACTAGAGCTACCCCAGATGTGTTTGTAGCCTGAACCAATAAAGTTCTACTTCTTATTAAGCCAGTCCAAGTTTGGGTTCTGTTGCTTACAACCAAGAGTCCTGACTAATACAGCTGTGGACACACAAATGGGTTCTTTTTCAACCAGAAGGAAGCAGCTTCTGGATAACTATTTTCC
>NW_007791668.1:0-1833 GCF_000696425.1 Galeopterus variegatus
CGTCTCGTTCCTGTTTTTAAGGGAAAAGTTTCCAACGTTTCCTTGTTCAGGATGATATTGGCAGTGCTTGTCATATATGGCTTTAACTATGTTGAGATACTTTCTCGCTATGCCTAACCTGTAGAGAGTCTTTATCATGAATGAATGTTGAATTTTGTCAAATGCTTTTCCAGCATCAGTAGAGATGATCATGTGGTTTTTGCCTTTGCTTTTATTAACATTTTGTATCACATTAATTGATTTGCATATGTTGAACCAACCTTGCATCCCTGGGATGAATCCCACTTGATCATAATGTATAATTTTCTGTATGTGTTGCTGTATTCTGTTAGCTAGTATTTTATTGATGTTTTGCATCTATATTCATTAAGGATATTGGCCTGTAGTTTTCTGTTTTTGATGCATCTTTGTCTGGTTTTGGTATCAGGGTGATATTTGCATCATAGAATGAGTTTGGGAGAATGGCCTCTGTTTTAATCTTTTGGAACAGTTTGTAGAGAATTGGTTTCAGTTCCTCTTTGAAGGTTTGGTAGAACTCTGCAGTGAACCTGTCTGGTCCTGGCCTTTTCTTTGTTGGGAGGCTTCTGATAATGGCTTCAATCTCTTTTACTGTTATTGGTCTGTTCAGATTTTCTATATCTTCCTGCCTCTGTTTTGGTAGCTTATATGCATCTGTTGCTTTGCCTCCCATAGATTTGTCACCCCTCATCCCCTGGGCAATGGAGCCACAAAGGATTACTCAAAGCCCATCTCTTCTAAGCAGTAAGAAGCCCCAAAGTGGTTAATCTCCTGGAACCCTCAAGAGAGAGGCATTCCTTCCATTTGGGAAATTAACCATGAATTGAGGTTCTCTCCCCACATTTATTCTCCAGACCAGGAAGTTACAGGAAGAGAACATAGGTGGGGTTATAGTTTAACAATATAGGCTGGTAACATAGCAAAACAAGCAAGGTGGCATTCCATAATGCAATTTGCAAGAAGTTAAGTCAATCCACTAACAAAAGCTTGGTCTTAGCAAACATTCCTTTTCCCTACAGCAGCTTCCCAGTATCTTTACATATCAATCAGTAACCTGCCTGTCCTGTGAGCCAGCAACCTTGCTGTGTTACAATTCTTTATCTTACAACAGAAACTATAGCCTGGGGGAAATTTCCTGTCTTTTACAAGGTCAACATTTTATATATACTTTTAAAAAGTTAGACTTAACCTGAAACTACAAGAAACTAGGCCCTGTGAAATATATTTGATTTATAGTATACTCCACATGCATCCAGAAATTTATTCATTTCCTCCAGATTTTCAAATTTGTTGGTGTGTAGATGCTTATAGTAGTCTCTAATGATTCCCTGTATTTCTGAGGTGCCAATTGTAATATCACCTTTTTTGTTTCTAATTTTTGTTATTTGGTTCTTCTCTCTTCTTAGTTAGTGTTGCTAAAGGTTTGTCAATTGTATCAATCTTTTCAAAGAACCAACTTTCTGTTTCATTGATCTTTTGTGCTGTTTTTCAGGTTTCTATTTCATTTAGTTCTGCTCTGATGTTAATTATTTCTTTCCGTCTACTAACTTTAGGTTTGGATAGTTCTTGTTTTTCTAGATCTTTAAGGTGAAGTGTTAGGTTATTTATTTGCCATCTTTCCATTCTTCTGAAGTAAGCGTTTAATACAACAGATTTCCCCCTTAAAACTGCTTTTGCAGTATCCCACAGGTTTTGGTATGATGTGTCATTATTTTCATTAGTTTAAAGAATTTTTTTTTGATTTCCTGTTTAATTTTTTCTTGCATCCACATGTCATTAAGTAGAATGTTGTTTAATTTCCATGAGTTTGCATAG
>NW_007791669.1:0-1833 GCF_000696425.1 Galeopterus variegatus
TCAATGATCTCGGTCTGATGAGTTTACTTTGATCAATGTTCTCGGTCTGATGAGTTTACTTTGATCGATGAGCTCGGTCTGTTGAGTTTACTTTGATCGATGAGATCGGTCTGATGAGTTTAATTGAATCAATGAGCTTGGTCTGCTGACTTTACTTAGATCAATGTTCTTGCTCTGATTAGTTTACTTAGATCGATGAGCTTGGTGTGATGAGTTTACTTAGATGGAAGTGCTTGTTCTGAAGTGTTTACTTAGATCGAATAGCTTTCTCTCATGTGTTTACTTTGATCGATGCGCTCGGTCTGATGAGTTTACTCAGATCGATTATCTCGCTCTGATGAATTTAGTTAGATTGATGTTCTTGGTCTAATGAGTTTACTTTGATCGATGAGCTCGGTCTGATGAGTTTACTTGGATCGATGAGCTTGGTCAGCTGAGTTTACTTAGATCAATGTGCTTGGTCTGATTAGTTTAATTAGATCGATGAGCTCGGTGTGATGAGTTTACTTAGATTAAAGGGCTTGGTCTGATGAGTTTACATAGATCGAATAGCTTTCTCTGATGAGTTTACTTTGATCGATGCGCTCGGTCTGATGAGTTTACTCAGATCGATTATCTCGCTCTGATGAATTTAGTTAGATTGATGTTCTTGGTCTAATGAGTTTACTTTGATCGATGAGCTTGGTCTGATGAGTTTACTTAGATCAATGAGGTTAGTCAGAAGAGTGTATTTAGATCGATAAGCTTGGTCGGATTAGTTTTCCCAGATTGATTAGCTTGGTCTGAGTAGTTTTCTGAGATCGATTTGCTTGTTCTGATTAATTTTTCTTGATCGATTAGTCAGGTCTGATTAGTAATGCTACATCGATTAGCTTGGTCTGATTAGTTTTCCTAGATTGATAAGCTTGTTAAGGTTAGTTTTCCTAGATCAATTAGCTTGTTCTGATTATTTCTGCTAGATCGATTAGCTTGGTCTGATGAGTTTACTTAGATCGATTACCTTCGTATGATGAGTTTACATATATTGATGGGCTTAGTCTGATGAGTTTACTTATATCGAAAAGCTTGGTCTGATGAGTTTAGTTAGATCAATTAGCTCTTTCCGATTAGTTTACTTAGATCGATAAGCTTGGTCTGATGAGTTTACTTAGATCGATGAGCTTGGTGTGATGAGTTTACTTAGATCAATGTGCTTGGTCTGATGAGTTTATTTAGATACATTTGCTTGCTCTGATGAGTTAATTTAGATCATTGAGCTTGGTCTTATGAGTTTACTTAGATCGATGAGCTTGGTGTGATGAGTTTACTTAGATGGATGTGCTTGGTCTGATGAGTTTACTTAGATCGATGAGCTTGGTGTGATGAGTTTACTTAGATGGATGTGCTTGGTCTGATGAGTTTACTTAGATCGAGTAGTTTTCGCTTATGAGTTTAATTTGATCGATGCCCTCGGTCTGATGAGTTTACTCAGATCGATTATCTCGCTCGGATGAATTTAGTTAGATTGATGTGCTTGGTCTAATGAGTTTATTTTGATCGATGAGCTCGGTCTGATGAGTTTACTTTGATCGATGAGCTTGGTCTGATTAGTTTACTTAGATCGATATGCTTGGTGTGATGAGTTTACTTAGATGGAAGTGCTTGGTCTGATGAGTTTACTTAGATCGATGAGCTTGGTCTCATGAGTTTACTTGGATCGATGTGCTTGGTCTAATGAGTTTATTTAGATTGATGAGCTTGGTGTGTTGATTTTACTTACATCGATGGCCTGGTCTGTTGAATTTACTTAGATCGATTAGCTTGCTCTGATGAGTTTACTTACATCGATTAGCT
>NW_007791670.1:0-1833 GCF_000696425.1 Galeopterus variegatus
AAAAAAAAAAAGTATTGGCTTTTCAACTTCTGGCAAATCTGGTCAAGTAAAAAAGAGAAAACATAAGAGGACAATATTAAGAATTTTAAATAACATTCAGAGGATATTTCTAAAGTATAAGATTGTTATGGGTAACTTTATTCTAATTGATTTGAAAAATCTCCCAAATAATAACAATAGCTAGCATTATTGAATCTTAGAGTAGGCCAGGCATAATTCTAAGTGCTTTGTATGTATTAACTCACAGTCCTCACAACAGTTTTATTAAGTGCTGTAGATGCTATTATTTTCCCCATTTTACAGATGTGGGAATTAAAGCCTACGGAGTTTAACTTACCAAGGACACACAGCCAGGAAGTGACCAAGCCAGGATATAGATAGGCCCGGATAGTCATGCCTCCAGAACACATTTATATGACCACAACACTCTACTGAGTTTCAGACAGGCAGTTTAAAAAATAATATAATTGCCACAATTGTTTTAATCAGGAGAATACTGGTTAGACTAAAAGCCAGAGAAGAAGTCAAAGGTCATCAAAGATATAATGAAAGAGGCATAAGCCCAGAGTGTTTTGTCAGTGAGTTCTCTTACACATTAATGGAGTAGGTAACTTTTGTTATCATGTAAACTGTTACAGAACAGAAAAAAAGAATGAAAGCTTCCAAATTCACTTTGAAGGCTTACACAATGGGATATCTGGACATGAATTGCATAAAAAAGAAACTTATAGTCTGTTCTCACTAAATAAAATGGTAGCAAATCAAGTAAAATATTATATTAAGAGAATATACCCAGAGGACCTTTTTTCCCCCTTGGATTATAAGAATGGCTTAATGTTAAGAATTTATCAATGTAATTTTCTATGAGTCAAGGGGAAAATATTTTCATAGATAAAAAATAAAGTCAACAAAATTCAGCATTCTTTGTTTTGGCAAAAACACAAGCTAGAAATAAAGAAGAAACTTTTTTAGTCTGAGAAAGATTATCATGAGAAACAAAAACATCAAATTAAAAATTGTACCTTAGATTCCATTAAGTTCAGGAATAAGGCTCCTACACTCACGTCTGTTATTTAGCATTGTTTTGAAAGTCTTAACCAGTGTGATCTATAAAAAGTATGGATAACAAAGGCAAAAAAGTATTGATAAAAAAACTCAAATTAGGAAAATCGGTCACTATTCATAGGTGTTACGATTGCCCATTTAGAATTAATTTTGTAGAAAACTGAAGTGGGGGAGGGGTATCAAGAGCAACACAAACTAAAACACTTGTAAATACTTACAAATAAAACTTACAAAATATGTAAGAGATAATATAGAAAATTGTAAAACTTGAAAATCTGAATAATCGGGAGAAAGATTCCATGTTCCTGTAAAGGACAGTATTTCAAAGTTACTATTTTCAAAATTGTTAATAAATTTAATTTCAAAGTGTTGGTACAACTTTTGAGGGAAACCTGTGAAGATTAAAGGTGCAAGAAGTAGCGGGAAACTTTTAAAAACAGTAACGAAGGGAGCTTACTCTAACTGGTATCAAAATGTAGCAAAAACCGCTGATAATTAAAATGGTGGTAGTGGCACAGGATAGACGGACCAGTGGAACAAAGTACAACATTTCTCCATCTGTTTTTATTTTTATTTTTATTTTTTTATTAGCATATTCATTATTACAAATCGTACTTATTTTTTTTTTTGACCAGTAAGGGGATCACAACCCTTGGCACAGTGTTGTCCACACCACACTCAGCCAGTAAGCACACCAGCCATCCCCATATAGGATCTGAACCCACGGCCTCGGCGCTACCAGTGCCGCACTCTCCTGAGCGAGCCACG
>NW_007791671.1:0-1832 GCF_000696425.1 Galeopterus variegatus
AAAAAAAAAAAAAAAAAAAAAAAAAAAAAAAAAAAAAAAAAAAAAAGATACAACAGTCACAATAATACTTTGACCTTTCAAAAGGAGAGAACAGAACTGAGGACACCAGAGGAGGGAAAGGGGGAGAGGGAGGGGAATTAGCAAGAAATTAGTAAAGAGTCACAAAGAATGATTATATTATGTAATGATGAATATACTAATTATCTTGATTTAATCACCACTTATTGTACACAGATATTGAAAGTCAATTCTGTACCCCTAAAATATGTGTAATCCATTATGTTTCAATAAAAAACCACCACAACCATAACAAAAATAGTTGGTGCTGTTATCCTGTTTTGGTTCTCAACAAATGAAATATTTGCTTTTCTTTGCACATTTCCACTTGAGCACTCACACCTCTTCCCAGGGAACCAGAAAGACAGAGCCTTAGTTAGATTTACACCTGTAGGTGGTGAGGTTTTCTCAGAGGCTAGGTAGAGACACTACATTTCCCAGGGGCTTGGAGGAAAGCAATTTGAAAGGAATTTTAAAATAGTTCAAGTTTGTTCTGGGAAGGGGCACCTAATGACTACATCTAAAAGTTCTTTTATCATGTGTTCATTCATTCATTCAATGCATATTTTTTGAGATCTTTTCATGTGCTGCCTCTGAGGATACTGTCAAATCAATGTGAGGCATTTCCCCCCAAGTAGCTAATGGTATAAGTAGGGGGAAAATTTTACTTAGCACCACCTTAAATCACCCACTTAGTGCTTTTCAGAGCATTTTCATATCACTTGTCTCCTTTGATCCCATTGAAACAGGCAAGGCTGACATTATTCTCCTCTTTGACAGGTGAGGAAACCAAGGCATATCTAGGTTCTGCCTGACTTGTGCAGGCAGCACCAGAAGCTCTCACTAGCTGTGTTTATTGTACACAGATATTGAAAGTCAATTCTGTACCCCTAAAAGGCATATCTAGGTTCTGCCTGACTTGTGCAGGCAGCACCAGAAGCTCTCACTAGCTGTGTGACTGAGGGTAAGTTACCTAACTGCTCTGAGCCTCAGTTTTCCCATCTGTATCGAGGGCATGTATAATACCCAATTACTTGATATCTTTAAGATGCTTAGTACTATGCACAGCACCTAACAGGTGCTCGGTAAATGGTAGCTAGTCTTAGATCTTAGAAGCTATTCTTAGAATGGTTAACTATTCTTAGATTCTTAGATATTGCTGCTGTTATGAGACAGTGATGCCCCAATGGGCTGGCTCTCCTGGCATTTTCTAAAGCAGTATCTAGCTTCCTTTTAGCCCCAATGGATTTAAGTTGAGAGGTGGTGAAGCTGGTTTAGTGGGCAGGATCCCGAGCCCTTTTTCCCAATCCATCCCCCCTCCCTGCCCCCAAACACACACACACCTATGTATATGTGCACGTGCACACTTACACCCAGGGCCATCTCTAGCCTCAGTACCACTTCCAGGCTGCTGTAGAATGGGGATCAGGAAACTCCTAGGAGCAGGTGCTGCTGGAGGAGGCCTGAGGACCTGAACGGTTGCTAGGTTACCATCCCTGGAGATTGGTCGGCTTCCGCTGGCCTGGATGCTTGAGAATCAAGCTGATTCCAAGTGACCTTGCTTCTTTGCTCTTAAGGTCCCCCAGGAATGTGTACCTGCACCAAAGCAGACCTGCAATAAGCCTGGGAGGACTAACCAAATCTGATCCCTGTTGCCGAGTGGATACTGGGTGGCAGAAGGAAGGCAGCAGGGCGAAGAAGGAGAGGGCAGGAGTCCCTGCATCTGCCTGTGCCTCCTGACTCCACAGAATGAAGCTGGAGACCAGTGGACTGTG
>NW_007791672.1:0-1832 GCF_000696425.1 Galeopterus variegatus
CCCCCTCAACTGCTTCACAACATCTTAGAATGTAAAACAGTAATAATAATAAATAAATGAATTTTTAAAAATTTTTTTAAATAAAAAATTAGGAAAAGAATTTCATAAAAGTTCACTCATACAATATGAACTTTGTTCTGTATCTGGCTTCTTTCACTCAGCATATTTTTGAGATTCATTCTTGTATTGGGAATACATATCAGCACTATGTCCTTTTTTATTGCTGAGTAGTATTACATATATGAATACACCACAATTATTTGTCCATTATCCTGTTGATGAACATTTGGGTTGTTTTCAGTTGTAGGTTCTTAAGAATAAAGCTGCCATAAATATAACTGAACAAGTCTTGCTGGAGACAACTACTTTCTCTTCTCTTGGGGAAATACTGGAAAGTATGAAGTATGTATATGTTTAACTTCATAAAAAATTTTTTTTAAAACTACAAAACATTTTTCTTCTAGGTTGCAAAATTTGACCCTCCTGCCAGCAAGGTATGAAACTTGCAGTGGTTTCACATCCTCAGCAAAACATGCTATGATCAATCTTTTTAATCTTAGCCTATCTAGTAGATATAGTAGTATCTCATTGCTGTTTTATTCTGCATTTCCCTAATGACGAATAGTAGTAATGACTTTTTCATAGTTGTATAGGCCATTCATGTATTTTCCCTTGTAAGGTGTCTGTTCAAGTCTTTTGTATAATTTTAAGTTATTTCCTTTTTATTATTGAGTCATCATCATGCAGATTGGATGCCCTCCAACTTTATTGAGGCTTAATTCCCACTGTAACTGTTGAGGGTAGGAAATCCTATTATGGTAATTGAAAGGTGGGGCCTTGAGGAGGTGATTACATTGTAGGACCATGCCATAGCGAATGGATTAATAATGGTGATCAGGAGCATGTTCCTGAGGGCTTTAAAAGGAAAAAACATTATATTTTTTCTATCATTAGCTCTGCTTCCACCATCTTGCAATGTGAGACCCCTGGATAACTGTCACCACCACCAGATGTGTTTCTTGGACTTTGGACTTCCCAGCTTCCAAACTGTAAGCAATAAATTTCATTTTCTTATAGATCACCCAGTTCCAAGTATTTTGTTATAAGCAACAGAAATGGACTAACACACACAGGAATTCTTTATTCTGTATAAGACCCCTGTCAGATATATATTTGGGGAGTATCTTCTACCAGTCTGTGGCTTGCCTATGTATTTTTTAGTGATATGTTCTGTTTATGATATGAGATAGGAGTTTAGTGTTTTTGTTTTTTTTTTTTCCATAGAGATATCCAATTGTTCTAGCACAATTTGCTGAAAACTTTTCTTTCTTTATTGAACTATTTTGGAATATTTGTAAAAAGTAAATTAATTATATAACTGAGTCTATTTCTGGATTTTATTTTGTTGAATTGATCTATTTGTCTAACCTTAATTCAGTAGCACAGTATCTTATTTACTGTAGCTTTACTGTATATCTTTAGGTCAAGTCATATAAGTTTTCCATCTTAGTTATTTTTTCTATTCTAGGTGTTTTACTTTCTGCATATATGTTAGAATTAGCTTGTCAATTTCAACAACAACAACAACAAAAAAAATACTGCTGGGATTTTCAATTGGGATTGTACTGAATATGTACGTCCATATGAGGCAAGTTGACATTTTAACAATATGGGTGTTTGTATCATGCACTTTTGCTAAATTCAGTTATTAGTTCTGGTAATTGTTTTAAAGTTTCCATAGAATTTTCTATGTACAAAATCAGTTATTCTTTTAGTAAAGTTTTTTATTTCTTTCTTTTCCATCCATATGATTTTTTTCTCCCCTGATTGCA
>NW_007791673.1:0-1832 GCF_000696425.1 Galeopterus variegatus
TTTCAATAAATTTTTTGATTTCCTGTTTGATTTCTTCTTGGATCCATATGTCATTAAGTAGGATGCTATTTAATTTCCATGTGTTTGTATAGTTTCCAGAATTCCATTTGTTATTGATTTCTAATTTTAGTCTACTGTGGTCTGAAAAAATACATGGGATAATTCCAATTTTTTTGAATTTGTTGAGACTTGATTTTTGACCTAACATGTGATCTATCCTGGAGAATGATCCATGTGCTGATGATAAGAATAAATATTCTGAGGTTGTTGGATGGAATGTTCTGTAGATATCTGCCAAGTCCAATTGGTCCAGAGTGTTGTTTAGATCTTGTCTTTCTCTGTTGATTCTTTGCCTAGATGATCTGATACTATTGTTTGGCTAGGATGCTGCTGGGGCTGCCAATTTGGTATGGCTGCCTCAGTGTCTGCTTTGTTGCCCACTAGTGCCTTGGGTGTGTGGTTGTCTTGGGTCTTGGGCCTCTCCGGGGAGGTGCCTGTCTGGTCAGCATGCACTTGGCCGGGCTGGGGATGGAGTTAGGCCGCGGTGGCAAGGCCTACCTGCTGGGTTGCAGCGCTGCCACTGCAGGGCAGGCACATAGTCTCCGTGGATCTTGGGCCTCTCTGGCTGGGTGCCTCTCTGATCGGCACACACTTGGCTGGGCTGGGGATGGAGTTGGGCAGTGGCGATTTGGCCTACTCTCTGGGTCATGCACTGGCATTGCAGGGCATGTGGTCTCTGCGGATCTTTGGCTTCTCTGGCTGGGTGCCTCTCTGATCGGTGCACCCTCGACCGGGCTGGCGATGGAGTCGGCGGCAGTGGCAAGACTAATCTACATTTTAAAGAAAACTTCTTCAAAAAAGAATGGAGTTTCATTGAACTGGATTGGGAAAGAGATTGAATAAACGTAGAGGGATACAAAGTCTTCATTTTTTCATGTTTTTCCTGTCTGCAAACTCCAGCCAACAAAAATTCATTTTTAATAATGGTTCTATATCTATACTATTATTAACCAATGTATTGTTAAGGCAAGGCAACATAATGTGAAATTGAAGTTTTAATAGTTGTTTTTTTTTTTTTTAAAGAGAAAAAACATAATTAACTCTCGGAAGGTGAGCTAACATAGTATTCAAGATTTTAGTGTTATTTTCCATTTTCCCTGTATTCTACTTTTCATTAAAAATGCAGCATAGATTTAGCCAGAGAAAGCTAAATCTAACTCCTAACAAGCATTGTGTTAGGAATACTAGCCCACTAATGAGACACCTAAAAGACACAGAGATATACAAAGGACAGGAAAAGATTGCTGGTTTGAAGGGAATCATGACTGAGTGAGAATTTAATTTTTTTGAAGCAAAACATAATTTCTGATTTACATGATGCCAAAATATATCTCCTCATCACTTCAAAGATAGATTTTGCTGCAAAGAGAAAGAACATTTTGTGTACTCCCCCATGGTTTGGTAACCTTAATGCCAACTGGGGCTGTAGCTGTTTACAGGAAGGGAGTTAATTTTGAGAGCAAAGAAAAATACACCAAATCCACTCCTTCAGGCAGAAGCCAGAATGGCTGTTTAGGAGGAGATTTAAGGGTGGGAAATGTCTCTTGCATAGAGACTTACATGTTACTTCTCAGAAAAGACTAAATTTTCAGTGCATAATCTTTCCTTGCCTCCACCCGAAAAGAAAAAAAACAATGATATTTAAAGATTAATTAAATTAGGCAGAGAGAAAGTTCACTAAGGTTTATGTAATACAAACCTATATAATGATTTTTTTTCTAATTATAAAGATTTCATGTTTGAACACACACCTTTATTCTAAGCTACTGAAC
>NW_007791674.1:0-1832 GCF_000696425.1 Galeopterus variegatus
CAAAACATTAAGCGATTATTTTCATGTTTATGAATGTGTATGGCAACAATCATGCAGCTTACTGAGGCAGGGCTCAGATGGGTGGTCCTACTGCAGGACACTGAAATTGTCTCCAGCCTAGGGATTGTGGTTGCTCTGGAGCCAAGGCTAAAGGGCAGTGATTATCTAGGACACAACATTCTCATGGCAAGTTGCAGGAGTAAACAAAATCCCTAAAGTGAGATGCATAGGTGAATTCATGTGCAATACCCTCTAATACAAGTAGACACAATTTTAATTTATTCTTTAACCTCAGTATTTTTAAAGTTTCTAAAACTCTGTACTTAATTATCAAGGTATTTAATCATTCTATGAGCAAAATTATGTTATGCAACATTTATAATATTAAAAAAAAAAGATAATATTGAACAGTATCATAATGATTTCAACAATTGAAATTTTGATTGGAATCAAGACGGTGGAATAGGTGGTCCTCAGCACCACTTTTCCCACAAATCAACTAATTTACAACTACTAAAAAGCAACTACAGCCAAGTTGGGGCTGCTAGAGCTCAGGGGAAGAACAGGAAATACCTACAGAGTTCATTAAGGCAGGAGAAGCTACAATGAGAGAAAGAAAGGACCCCTCCCACCATTTCGAATCCCAGCTGCTTCAGGGCTGGAGCTGGTGAGCACATGGAGCTAGAGCTGGCAGAAGCTGGTGCTGTGCCCTTCCTATGAAGTTTCTTGGAGGCAGCAGGGGAGAAGAGAGCCTTGGTGGCCCACAGGTAAGCAGAATCACTAACAGGGTACCCGTGGACCCACGTAGGAGTGACGAGGCAGAGCAACAGAAAAAGGAGCCACTCAGAGACTGGTGAACCATCCCAAGGGCCTGGTGTATAGCCCATCCCATGGGAAGTGCTTGGAGAATGGGCACTGTTCCACTAGGGGAACATTGGGGTACAGCATGGACAGCTGGTCTGCCCCTCAATCAGCACAGGAGCGCTGTGTGTAGACTGATCAGGAATATAGAACGTCAGGGGAGCAGTTTGCTGAAAAGACTTAAATCCAGACCAGAGTTTCTACACAACCCAGGTGTACCAGCTCTCAGGAGACCAGAAGTACCTACAAAGACAACCATTAAAACCTGAGCTGCATGAAAGCCTTCCCCAGTGAATCAGCAGCAAAGCAGCAATTTAGCTCAACCACAGGATTTTCCCGCATTTTAGAAGTAAAGGAAAACAAAGTAGTTCCAGGGCAGATTTTAAATGGTAGGGTCAGTGAATAATTCAACACAGAACTGAAAGAAAAAACAAAATACCCACAGACCAGAAACAAAGTTTGATATTAAGTAGTAATGTTCTCAATTCACCAAACAACATCTATAAAACCTAGAAAGACCAGAAATCCTCTGGACCCCAAGCTGGGGAGTGGGGAGGGCCGGGGACCAACCCTTCCTCCTGCAACCAGGCAAGGAGCATGCTAAAAACACCACTTCCATGTGGATGGCCCACCACAGCCACCACAACAGCCACAGCTGCCTCAAAAGCAACTAGATTCCACAACCAACATGCAGATGGCCTGCCAGCCACTCATGTGCATTGACACAAAGAGAATTGCCAGGGGAGACCATAGAAAAGAAGAAGATGTATCTCTCCACAAAGCCCATTCCTGAGTGACAGAAGAAGCATGTGCTCTAGATAATAGTGGGGGATCTGAAAACACGTCTCTCAGCACAGATCATCTAGGTAACAAATCAACAGAGTAAACATTACTCTTTTCAAAGGAGAGAAGAAATCTAGGGTTATCAGAGGGGGAGGGGGAAGGAGAGCAGGACAAGGAGAGATTGCATA
>NW_007791675.1:0-1831 GCF_000696425.1 Galeopterus variegatus
GTCGCCCGCACCACACTCAGCCAGTGAGCGCACCGGCCATTCCTATATAGGATCCGAACCCTCAGCGGGAGCGTCGCTGTGTTCCCAGTGCTGCAGTCTCCCGAGTGTGCCACGGGGCTGCCCGTGTTTGTCTTTCTATGTCTGGCTTATTTCACTTAGCATAATGTCCTCTAGGTTCATTAAAAAATGGGCTAAGGACCTGAATAGACATTTCTCAAAAGAAGACATACAAATGGCCAACAGGCATATAAAAAGGTACTTAACACCACTAATCGTCATGGAATTGCAAATCAGAATCACAATGAGATATAACCTCATACCTGTTATCAAAAAGACAAAAGATGACAAGTATTGATGAAGATGTGGAGAAAAGAGAACCTTTGTACACTCTTGGTGAGAATGTAAATTGGTACAGTCATCATGGAAAACAGTATGTAAGTTCCTCAAAAAATTACAAATAAAACTACCATATAATCCAGCAATTCCACTTCTGAGTATACTCATATATCCAAAGGAAATGAAATCAGTATCTTGAAGAGATATCTACACCCACATGTTCACTGTAGTATTATTCATAATAGCCAAGATATGGAAACAATCTAAGTATCCATCGACAGATGAATGAATAAAGAAAATGTGGTATATACTCCTATATATGAGGACAAGGAAATCGTGTCATTTGCAAAAACATGGATGAACCTGGAAAACATTATGCTAAAGGAAATAAGCCAAATTTTATCGCTACTAAACGTTTGCCTGAGCTTTGAATTCATGTTCTCCCTATGTCTATGCCCTTACCCAGACAGGCTGCTCATTCTCCACGCACTCGGGAATCATGCTGCTTAGGAATTGGCTGCCGGCCTTGCTGTCCAAAGTGAAGTTCCTGGCCCAGCATCAGCACCACTTGGGAGCTTGTAAGAAATGCAGAATCTCAGTGCCACCCTAGACCTCAAATCACAATCTGCATTTTAGCAGGATCCCTTAGGGATTTTATGCACATTAAGGTTTGAGAAGTGATGTACTAGACCAACCATCTTGTCAGTGGAATAAAATTACTTATTTTAGTTGAACTAAGGCTTATTTCTTTTGTACTCAAGTAAAACATTGCCGGCACATCTGCATCTGATTATTATTACTTTTAATCTCTCTCTTTTTAGGACATGTGCCCTCTGGTCTCAAATGCCATCCTGACCAGGAGCATCTGATTTATCCTCTGGGTTGCACAGTCCTCATTCAGGCAATAAATACTCACAAGCAGAACTTCCTGCACGGTCATGGTAACAATGTCTCCTGTTTGACCATCTCCAAGAGTGGAAATTACATTGCCTCCGGACAAGTCACATTCATGGGGTTCAAGGTGAATAAAGTGGCAATAACTCGTTGTGAATTTACTTTGAGGTGGATCCCTGAGAGAATTGCCCCCCTTCAGGTCACTGGCTCTGTACTGCCAGGTGTCTTACCCTTCCTTCTTCCTCTCGACTTCTCTTTTAACTCATTTTCATGCTATCAGACTAGGAGGGAAGGAATCTGGTGTTTTTACACCAGCGTTGCAGTGACTGATAATAGTCAGGAACAAAAGTCCTTCCTTAAAATGGTTTCCATTTTGTTGCTGTCATGTTTGGAAATCATTATCTAATTCTAGAAAAGTGACATTACTGATTATTTTTCACCAAGAGGGGTAGATAATCTCCTCAGATTCCTTTAAAGCCCATCCATATCTGACCATGTATTCTTACCCACAGGCAGACATCATTTTGTGGGATTATAAGAAAAGGGAGCTGATTGCTCGGTTGTCACTTCACAAGGGCAAAATTGAAGCTCTGGCCTTTTC
>NW_007791676.1:0-379 GCF_000696425.1 Galeopterus variegatus
CATTTCAAAAGGGACTGTCCCAACCAGAAAAATAAAAACCTTCCCTCTACGCCATGCCCTAGGTGCGGTAAGGGGCTTCATTGGAAGCGTGAGTGCCGGTCTAAGTTTGACAAGGACGGAAAGCCTTTAAACCAGAGGAGGGGAAATCCCCAGCCCCGTCACCCCAAGGGGATACAAAGCCAGTGCCTCCATGCCCTACCAGGCGGCCAGTACCCCAGGCTCATTGGACTATACCTATAGTTCATGGTTTAAGACCAAAAGTGAATCTTAAAATTCAAGGCAAAGAGTTTCGATGCCTTGTTCACACGGGGGCAGATTGAACAGTCCTTAGATGGGAAGAAGTCCCTTCAAGCTGGAAGTTAGTTCCAGGCCCCCAAAT
>NW_007791676.1:1379-1831 GCF_000696425.1 Galeopterus variegatus
GGAAGTAAAACCTCTCATTGCTGCCGGTTTGACGGCCAACCTGTTAGGCCAAGATGTTCTAGGCCAAGCAGATGCTTTCATTACCACTGACCACAAGGCCTTTTATGAAGATATTCTAGATGAGGAGGAGTATCAGCAACAGTTTAATCTCCCCTGTTTTCCAAACTATAGGGGGGACCCCACTTTTTGGGACCTAAGAAACCATCGGCCTCTCCCCAGGGTAAAGTTCCCGGAAACTCCTCATAAACAGATGGCCGGTCACCCCCAATACTAGAGGCAACTGCTCCCCTGGTGCCCCCCATCCGTTGGGTAAATGGGTCCCCAGTTTGGGTAGAGCAGTGGCCACTTCCTGATAATAAATTGCAGGCCTTACAACAAATTGTCAATGAGAAGCTCCAAGCAGGGCATATTCACCCATCCACTAGCCCCTGGAATACTCCAGTATTTGTAAT
>NW_007791677.1:0-1831 GCF_000696425.1 Galeopterus variegatus
AGCATCTGGGGACCAAAAATCTTGAAAAAAACAAGGCTCTTCATGAACTTATAGCTGGCTTTAAGTTGGGGGTATTAATTACAGCTTTGACTAGTGTCTGCAAACATGGGGTACATCTTGAGATCGTGACCAACAGCTTCAAGACTTCAAACTAAGCAAGCACAAATGGGGAGCCTCAACAGTATATGGAGCTGCAGCTTTCAAAATCTTAAGAACTTCATATAGAATGGATTCCTTGTCTATCTTTCAACTGGTTCAGAACTAAGGCAGGGAAAAAATGTGGATATATTAATTTTTTTTAACTCCGTGGGGAAATTCCTTATTCTACACCGATACTCATGTAACCCTTAACTACTGCAGACCCTGCTGTTGGACAAGATGTCTGTTGCTGCCTCTCTTCTTACCATGCCACTACTGTACAGGTCATCGTTCATGAGTACAAATCAATTAACGTGGCATTTGAGGAATCAGAACTGCCAACCTACCACTGAATCTGTGGGAAATGTCTCGTGAGTTCCACACAACTCTCTCACTGATAAACTTTTCATATCTGACCTGGCTGGGGACTTTCTTAGCTGGGGACTCTCTAGAGCAGCTCTTCTCAAGGTACGGTCTGTGGGACCCGAGAGGCCACTGAGATCCCTTTCAGGGGTCCTTGACTCAAAACCATTTTCATAACCACATTAAGATGTTGTTTACCTTTCTCATCATGTGAACATTTGCACTGATGGTGCCAAAGCAAGAGTAGTGCCTGGGCACAAATTAGGATAGTGGCACCAAACTGTCCTGGTAGCCACTGCCATGAAATCAAAGTGCATTAAAAAAAAAAGCCTTTTCGCTTAAGAATATCACTGATGAAGCAAAACACTTACTTGTATTAAGTCATGACCGTTGAGTATGCATATTTTTAATCTCTCTGACAAAATGAACATTGTTGCTGACTGAAGTATCATGAGCGTCTCAAGGAAAAGCATTTATGCAATTATTTGAGTTGGGTGATAAATTAATAGCTTTTTTCCACAGAATATTATTTTTACTTGAAGAGTGACTGACAAATTACAGTTATTCAGACTTGTGAATCTGGCAGTTTCTTAACCTGTCACTTTAAGGAAAACAACAAGGTGTATTCAATGCTAAAGTTAAAATTCAAGTTTGAAAGTGACAGAATTCAGAAAATGTACTCACCACTGTGTGCATGACAGTTTCCCAATATCCAAAGGCATTTCTAATGAGTTTGACAGTGATGTTATCAAATGTAATTTTTTGATATTACAGAGTGAAATATGTCAACTTTAGAAAGATCTGCATAGCAGAGTGAACCAATAAATTTCCAAGTGACCATTGCATGTTACAAAATCCATTGAAAGCACAAGACACCAGTGGACTTAATGTAACAAAGTTCCAAAAGTTTACTGATATGGTTTCAAATTCTACACTGCAATTAAACTTTAAGAATTGAAAAACATCCCCAATCATCTGAAAAGCCAACAAGATATTCCTCCCCTTCTCCAACTACATATCTGTTTGTGGATGCATTTTCATTGTATTCGTCAACCAAACCAACATATCACAACAGCTTAAATACAGAAGCAGATATGAGAATCCAGCTGACCATTATTAAGGCGATTTATTAAAGAGATTTGCGGGCCGGCCCGGTGGCGCACTGGATAGTGCACCGCTTGGGAAGTGCGGCGGCGCTCCCGCCCGAGGGAAAAGTGCAAACAATGACACTCATTTCAATAAGTTTTGTTTCGGAAAATATAGTTTTTAATAAAAATGTTACTTATATTAACATGCAATGGGTTTATTATCGTTATTTTTAAATGAATAA
>NW_007791678.1:0-655 GCF_000696425.1 Galeopterus variegatus
GATCGATGAGCTTGGTCTGATGAGTTTACTTAGATCGATGTGCTTGGTCTGATGAGTTTACTTAGATCGATGAGCTTGGTGTGTTGAATTTACTTAGATCGATGTGCTAGGTCTGATGAGTTTACTTAGACGAAATAGCTTGCTCTGATGAGTTTACTTCGACCGATGAGCTTGGACCGATGAGTTTACTTAGATCGATGAGCTTGGTCTGATGAGCTTACTTAGATCGATGAGCTAGGTCTCATGAGTTTACTTAGATCGATGACCTCGGTCTGATGCGTTTACTTAGATCGATTAGATTGTTCTGATGAGTTTACTTAGATCAAAGTCCTTTGTCTGATGGATTTACTTAGATCGATTAGCTTGGTCTGATGAGTTTACTTAGATTAAAGAGCTTGGTCTGATGGGTTTACTTAGATCGATGTGGTTGGTCAGATGAGTTTATTTAGATCGATGAGCTCGGTCTGATGAGTTTACTTAGATCGATGACCTCGGTCTGATGCGTTTACTTAGATCGATTAGATTGGTCTGATGAGTTTACTTAGATCAAAGTGCTTTGTCTGATGGGTTTACTTAGATCGATTAGCTTGGTCTGATGAGTTTACTTAGATCAAAGAGCTTGGTCTGATGGGTTTACTTAGATCGATGTGGTTGG
>NW_007791679.1:0-1831 GCF_000696425.1 Galeopterus variegatus
ACTTTATTTTTAACATAACACCTCATTGCTAAAGCATGGAATCTTATTTTATCTTCTTGCTCCAACTAGTTAATAAAATTATATGAGAGTTACCATAGTTCTGTATAATATCTCAATGTATGCATTACACACATGCACGCACAAGCAGTACCTTAAAGTACGTAAAATTTATATTTTAATAATATATTTATTTATTGTCTGGTTTGAATGTTTATACAGAATGATAGCCACTAGGTGAATTCCTCCAATGAGATGTAGAAAAAATGTATCCAAGATACAGCAGGAGAGAGGAAAATGAGAAAAATAGGAAGCAGGACACTGGATCAAGTTAAAAATGCGCAGTCAGTGCAGATATGGAAAATAAACTCTTCATCCAGGGGGGATGGTGGATGCTCTAGGTACCAGTTCTGGTACCTCAGACATGTCCAAATTGATCCCTCTGGACTGCTTTCCAGCAGGGCATGCTACAACAGAAATTGATCTAGGGTTTCCAGCTACTGAAGAACTAACAATTGTCAAGA
This sequence comes from Galeopterus variegatus, assembly GCF_000696425.1. Taxonomy (NCBI): domain Eukaryota; kingdom Metazoa; phylum Chordata; class Mammalia; order Dermoptera; family Cynocephalidae; genus Galeopterus; species Galeopterus variegatus. Next base: position 522 of record NW_007791679.1, read on the forward strand.
ATTCTATTCCTGCTGTGGAGCATCAGAGAAGGGTGCCAGCACCCCTGAGTATGCAGGGAATCCACTGTGATTTCAGTGGTGGTATGTGGCTAATTTAGGCATCATAATGATGTCTGGAATCACATCTGTGGGGTACATTGTCTGGGAGCCCAGGATTCTGGGAATATGGGATTAGACCTTATCTGTTATGTCACAGGAATCCATTATAAAATGTGCTGTCAAGTTGGAATGGACCGTGGTAGGACACCTTCTCTCCAACCCCAACTATCAAGGGAAACGAAACCAAGCACTTGCCTGGTTGTGAACTTAATCAATGACTTTGGTTAACTTGTTTTTCCATATCATTTCTCTTCATATTCTTTGTATTATTTACTATGCCTAATTTTTTTTTTAGAAAATACAGTTTACCATGTTTACTCTTTTACATCCTTTGGGGAATTTTCCTTCTTGTGGTATTTTGTGATTGAGTGGACATTGTAATTTTTAATTCAGCAGTTTCCAATGTAAACAATTTTCAAAGAATGTTGTTTATTAAAGAGCCACTGGCCTAAATGAATTAAATATTTTAAAATATATTTTAAAAAGTCTCAAGTTGAAATTCTAATGATTGAAAAATACAGTAACTGAAATTAAAAAAAAAAAAATTCTGGGTGGCAGCTTAACAGAAGATTGGGCACTACAGAAGTTTGGCCACAGCAGCCAAAAATATTATTGAGCTTGAAGACAGCAATAGAAATTATCTAAATTGAAGAACAAAGTGAAAAAAGGGGGACTGGAAAATAAAGTGTGTGGTTGACCTGTGGAAAAAATATAGCCAAACGTATGATGAATTGGAATCCTCAAAGATTAGAATGAGAGAGTGACCGGAATCCTCAAAGATTAGAATGACAGAGTGACAGAAAAATTTTTAAAGAAATAATGACCAAAAGTTTTTCACATTTGATGAAAACTACAAACTCAAAGTTCTAAGAATCCAGCATATTTTAAGCAAAAACGGCCTGGAGAGAACTACACTAAAAGGTGCATCATAATAAATTGGTCAAAAGCAATGACTTAAAAATACTCATTAAAACAGCCAAAGAGAAAAGACACTTTACGTACAGATAAATAAAGCTGAGAATTGCAGAAGACTTCTGACCAGAAACAGTGCAAACCAGAGTACAGCAGTAGAACACATAAACCATCACAAAAAGAAAAATTACTGCATGATCTCACTTGTATGTGAAATCGAGAGAGAGAGACAGACAGACAGAGACAGAGAAGAAAGGAGGACGGAGGGAGGGAGGGAGGGAGGAAGGAAGGAAGGAAGG
>NW_007791680.1:0-1831 GCF_000696425.1 Galeopterus variegatus
CTTACATTAGGCTGCAGCTCATATTTAGTCATGAGCAGTGCTTTTGGAACATATGTTGGTGTGGTCAATTTATCATAAGGGGATAATTTTAAATTGTCCAATTTACTCGGATCCTCTGTGGGAGTATTTAATTCAATGACCACATAATCATTTGAGTTATTTTTATAATCTTTTGGGAATTCAGAGAACTGCCACGCTAACCAAAACATCAAAAGAGAGAAAGTAAAACAGTACCACTATGCCAAGGCAGAGATCCTTACAGTTGTAGCAAGTGCTCGTAGCTGCGGCCTTGCCAACACCTCTCCCTCCGGAGGTCCTGCCAACTTGGAGAGGGCAGCCCAAACTGACTCCTTTAGGATCCTGCCATGGCATGGACCATGCCACCTTTCCAAGTAAAACTCTTTCCTTAGATGCAGAAGACATTAACAAAGTCTCTTTTGCTCTTTTCTGCATTTGGAGTCAGGAGTTGAAGATTGATTTCATTTTCTGATTGGAAAGCATAATATAGAAAAACTTTGGTTTGCAAAATGTAAGTAGGTCATTATTGACAGAATTGAATTTGACCAAAATTCTCAAGGAGTTCATCACCAGTTCCCTCCTACTGTAAAGCAAATGCTTTTTAGTCATCATATCAGAGAAAAACAAGAGCCCTTCTTAATTACCACTATTCAGATGTTTTCCTGTCCTGCGAATTTATAAACCCTACAACTAGAGATCATCCATCTGGTCTAGTAGGTGCTTAGTGCCTCTCAGTTAGAAACCGGACTGTGGGTTTGATAATAATGGAAGAATATTGCAGGTAGGTTGGGAACCTTCCCAGGAAAGGAAAGGATATGGATTATACTGCTAATGGGGATGAAATCATGGCCTTTAGCGTAATAATGGGGAGCCATAGCATCCCTAAGGGCAGACCAAGGAGTGGAAACAGCATTGCTCATTGAGATAATGCTGCCCAAGAGGCAGGGCTCATGTTTTGTTTTTTTTGTTGTTGTTGTTTGTTTGTTTGTTTTAAAGAGAGAATGCATGTGTAGAACCTAATACTGGGAATTTCTTTCTGTCTATTTTAACTTACACCTAGTATTAAACCTAATCTACAGTTACAGAGTGGTAACAACATTATGTAACTTTGGTAACACAATATCTCCATGCATCTGGTGTCTAAAAATTGATTTGTGAGAGTGTTGGGTAAAAGAAGGATTGAGCTAATTTGCCCATATTCATTATCTACAAATGTTGGTGGACATTTAACTTGTCTATGCACATTAATCATTTAGTGCAGGGCACATAAAACAATTGGCATCTATTAAATAGTCCAGGAAGAAAGGTGTCTTGTTGACTAATGAACACTTTTCACTATGGAAAGAAAGAATATGAACAGAGGGGCTTTACAGAGTAGAAAACAGAGACAGCTCTGGTCCTACCCAGGTTACCCAAGGCCACAGGAACTGTCCATGTCTGTGAATAACTTCTAGTCAATGCTTATAGTTATTTTTAAATTTACTGCTGAATTTTGTGGACATTTTCCAGAATCTTTGGGAAAAAAGCAAAGAAATTAGATTTAGTCACTTTACAAGTTGATTACACCCAAAGATAATTTGCTTCATAAACAGGCATATTATTCCCATTTGTTTTAAAAAGAAAACAACAATAAAATAAATTAACTGATTTAATTAATATCCCCTATCTCATTAGCATCTCATTTAATTTTCAAACAATGAGAAAAGTGCTCTTATGCAATTTTTTACACGTAACTAACAGAATAAGAGAGATGAAGTGTGTTGCCCTAATCTGCACAACCACTCAGTGCAGACCTGGATCTAAAACTCAAGTC
>NW_007791681.1:0-1831 GCF_000696425.1 Galeopterus variegatus
GGTATTTGTCTTTCTGTGCCTGACTTACTTCACATAACATGTTGGTTTCTGGTTCCATGTTGCTGTGAATGATAGGATATCATTTCTTTTTATAGCTCAATAGTATCCCATTGTGCATATATACCAGTGTGTTTTATCCATTCATCCATTGATGGGCATTTAGGTTGATTCCATCTCTTGGCTTCTGTCAATAGCATATCAATGAACATGGGGGTATCTTTTGGACATACTGATTTAATTTCCTCTAGGTAGATACCCAGTAGTGGGATAGCTGGGTGGTAAGGTAGATCTACTTTTAGTTCTTTGAGGAACCTCTATACTGTTTTCCATAGTGGCTATACCAAATTACTTGCCAAGAATGTAAGAGGGTTCCCTTTTCTCCACATCCTCACCAGCACTGGTTATTTTCTGTCTTGTTTATGATAGCCATTCTAACTGGGGTGAGATGATATCTCATTGTGGGATTAATTTGCATTTCCCTGATGATTAGTGATTTTTCATGTGCTTGTTGACCATTTGTATGTCTCACTTTGAGAAATGTCTGTTCAGGCCCTTTGCCTATTTTTTAATTGGGTTATTTTATTTACTTATTTATTTATTTGCTGTTGAAATGTTTGAGTTCCTTACATATTATGGATATGAGCCCCTTGTCTGCTGCATAGGTTTCAAACACTTTCTCCCATTCTGTAAGTTGTTTCTTCACTTTGTTGATAGTGTCCTTTGCTATGCAGAAGCTTTTCTGTTTGATGTAGTACCATTTGTGTATTTTTACTCAAGTTGCCTGTGCCTTTGTTCTCTTTACTCAAAAAAGCTCCGAATACTCCCATTTCATACAGTATTTCCCCTATGTTTTCTTATAGCAGTTTCATAATTTTGGGTCTTAAATTTAGGTTAGGTCTTTAATTCATTTTGAGTTGATTTTTCTCTATGGTGAAAGATAGGGGTCTAACTTCAATTTTTATGCACATAGATATCCAGTTTTCCCATCGCCATCTATTGAAGAGGCTGTCCCTTCCCCATTATATATTCTTGGTACCTTTATCAAAAATCAGTTGGCTGTTAAGTGCATGGTTTTCCTTCTGGACTCTCTATTCTGTTCCATTGGTCTATTGGTCTATTTTTATGCCAGTACCATGCTGTTTTGGTTACTACAGCTGTATAGTATATTTCGAAGTCAGGAAGTGTGATGCCTCTAACTTTGTTTGTTTTGTTCATTCTTTTTGCTTTAGCTATCAAGAGTCTTTTGTGGTTCCATACAAATTTTAAGATATTTTTTTCTATTTCTGTGAAAATTGTCATTGGTGTTTTGATAGGGATTGTATTGAATGTCTAAATTCTTTTGGGTAATGTGGACATTTTGATGATGTTCATTCTTCCATCCAAAGAACATGTGATATCTTTCCATTTATTTGTGCCCTCTTAATTTTTTTCACCAATGTTTTATAGTTTTCCTTGTAGAAGTCTTTCAGTTCCTTGGTTAAATATATTCCTAGGTATTTCATTTATTTTTGGTAGCTATTGTGAATTGGGTTACATTCTTGATATCTACTTCAGCTATTTCATTGATTTTTGTGTGTTGATTTTATATCCTGCCTCTATACTAAATTCATTTATTCTAGCAATTTTTTAGTGTAGTCTTTAGGGTTTTCTATGTATATGATCATGCCATTTGCGAAAAGGGATAGTTTGATTTCCTTCTTTCCAATGTGGATGCCCTTTATTGCTTTCTCTTACTGTATTGCACTGGTTAGAATTTCCAGTACTATGTTGAATAAGAGTGGAGAAAGTGGGCATCCTTGTCTTGTTCCACATCTTAGAGGAAACACCTCCA
>NW_007791682.1:0-1831 GCF_000696425.1 Galeopterus variegatus
GTGTATATTGTTTTAATTAATTCTTACAGCCAAACTATGTGATAGTTGATATTGATATCCCCCCTTAATAGATGAAGGAGGCAAGACTCAGGAAGACAAAGTGATTTTCTCTGAACGGTGCAGCCAGTAAATGACCCCACCAGAACTCAAACCCATGTTTCATAGGCACAAATCTCCAGTGTTTCTATGACCCCAAGCTACCATTTGAAAAAACAGAATTCAGTTTTAGAAGCTATAAAAGGATCTGCTGAAGTGCGACATTGTGAAGTAAAGATTGTGTGTTCTGCGTAGGGATGAGTCCCAGAAATTGTCTTTAAGGAGAAAGATCTTGAGTTATGCCCTAAAATGGAACTACAGAAATGTCCAAAAAAAGAGATGGGGAAAGGTAAGTAGAGTGGCCTCCTTTAGTTTAACTTTGGAGGTGGTTTCACCAGGACTGGATGGATTCAAGTACTTGAGAACTATCCCCATTCCCACAGATGGCAGCGGGTGAAGGAATATGGTGAGGAAATCTCTCGCTGTTGGGGAGTCTGCAGAGCTTTGCATCAGCTACGTCAGTCATTGGGCAGACGGAGCAAACGTACATGCTGCCCCCTAGTGGCACACCTTGCAGAACACAAAGAACCCAAGTTCCTTAAGTAGAGGTTGACCTGGAAAGTTCCGCCTTCCTAATTTCCTTAGGAGAAGAGAATCCTTATATACATCTTGACTTCTTATCGCCCACCCTCACTTCATGTAAATAATCATCTCCTGATAGTTCATTTGGAAGAGTGGATTTCTGCCTAGATTCCTGATGTCTTAAAATCAAGTTCACCCACTCATTAAGCATCAAAAATGAGTAAAATTCCTTCTTTGTTTTCCACTCAAAAAGATATATTTTAATAAAGAGGCATGTTCCCATGCATTTATTTATTACCTACTATGTGCCAGGAATGGTTGTAAGACCCCTGGGGGTATAACAGTAAGGAAAAAAAAATAAAAGAAGAGGTAACTGTCTCCATGCACATTACATTCTAATAGAGCAGGGCACAGAAATAAATACTGAACAAGTAATTTTATATTGTGATAAATTCCATGGAGGGAATTAGGATGGTGTGTGATACCGAGTTATCATGGACAATCATGAGAAGTAACAGTGAGCTGAAATCTAGAACCTTCTTTGGGAACAGCCTGGAGAGGAGCATTTTAGATAGAAGGAATATAAATGAAAAGTCTCTGAAGTGGTGAAAAGTTGGGCCACATTTCTGAACATAACATAGGCCTGATTAGAAGAATGACAGGGAAAGTAGAAGAGATTAGCCCTGGGATGGGGTGTGGGGAAGGAGGGAGTGGTGATCAGTGGAAGATTTGAACTTATTTTAAATGCAATGAGGCGAAAGGGATTTGAACTTATTTTAAATGCAGTGAGGCAAAAGGAGTTTTAAGTAAGGGAGTGACATAATCTGATTAGATAGAGCCAGAATAGCATGGTTGAAAAACAGCCTCCCTAATGCAATACGCTTTCAGCAGTAGAGACTGACACTGTGCGTGTCGTTGGTGTACAGTTGCAGGTGAGATCCAGGATCTCAGTTTACTCATCTGTAAAGCGGAAGCTAAGTTTTTATTCAGGAATCTCCTCTCTATTCTGTTTCACTTCTAATTAATAGTGGAAGAAAATCCTATATCTTTACATAGAATCTTATTATTAATAACAGTAGCACTTTTGTCATGAGGTGATTAATGATTGCATGTATGTGTGTTTCCCTATTTGTCAATAAAAGGCCATGGTGTGGACATGAAGCCTACTAATGAGGAAAAAACAACTATGAAATCACAAGGATTATTGATAATT
>NW_007791683.1:0-238 GCF_000696425.1 Galeopterus variegatus
ATTCTGGGACAGCTGCATCTGGCACGGGCCTCAGGCTGCTGCTACTCATGGTGGAAAGTGGTAGGCAGCCAGTGGGTACAAGCAGATCACATGATGAGAGGAAGCAAGAGAGAGAGAGAGAAGGTGCCAGGGTCTTTTTAAGCAACGAGCTCTTGCGGGAACTAATAGAGCAAGAACTCACCCATTAATCCCCCCTCCCCTAGGGAGAGCATTAATCCATTCATGAGGGATCTGCCTC
>NW_007791683.1:1158-1831 GCF_000696425.1 Galeopterus variegatus
TGCCACATTGGGGATCAGATTTCCACATGAGTTTTGGAGGGGACAACACATCCAGACTCCATCATTCCGCCCCTGGACCCCCAAAACTCATGTCACTTTCACATACAAAATACAATCATTCTATCCCAACAGTCCCAAAAGTCTTAGCCAGCACCAACTTAAAAGTCCAAAGTCCAAAGTCTCCTCTAAGACCAAAAGGAAAAGTCCTTCCAGCTTTGAACCTGTAAAAACAAAACGGAATTTATCTACTGCCAAGATACAATGGTGGAACAGGCATTGGGTATACATTCCCATTCCAAAAGGGACAGAAGAAAGGGAAAACAGGCCCCAAACAAGTCCGAAACCCAGCAGGGCAGACATTATGTCTTAAAGGTCCAAAATAATCTTCTTTGACTCCAAGTCCTGCATCCTGGGCAAAATTGGGCATCTGGACCCCCAAAGTATCAGGCAGCCTCATTCCCACAGCTCTGCCAGGTGCAGCCCAGTGGGCTGCACTGGCGCCTGTGACTTTTCCAGGCTGGTGTTCCACTCTGGTTGCTCCATAAGTCTGGGGTCTCCATGGTGGTCCTGCTGCCTTGGCTCTACTAGACATTTCCCTGGTGGGGGCTCCCCGTGGGGGCTCCAACCCCACTTTTCTGCTCAGCATTGCTTTAGTAGATGGTCTCTGTGGTGG
>NW_007791684.1:0-1831 GCF_000696425.1 Galeopterus variegatus
TGAGCAGGAGCATTACCAGGGTGGAGAAAGACTCTCTAATGCAGCATTCCCTGGCATTTTTCGGCTAAAGCTTTGGCTAACTTTCTCCAAACATTCTCATAATAAGCGGGTGTTATCGTTCTTTGGCCCTCCAGAAAGTCAACAAGAAAAATGCCTTGAGCATCCAAAAAACTGTTGCCACAGCATTTGCTTTTGACTGATCCACTTTTGCCTTGACTGGACCACTTCCACCTCTTGGTAGCCAAGACTCTGATTGTGCTTTGTCTTCAGGACTGAGCTGGTAAAGCCATGTTTCATCTCCTGTTACAATTCTTTGAAGAAATGCTTCAGCATCTCAATCCCACTTGTTTAAAATTTCCATTATTGAAAGCTCTGCTCCTGTCTGCAACTGATCCGGGTGCAACAGTTTTGGCATCCATGGAGGGCAAAGTTTGCTCGTGGAGGGCAAGGTTTGCTCAACTTAAATTTTTCAGTCGGAGTTTTCTAAGCTGAACCAATTGATATGTCCATGGTGTTGGCTATTGTTTCTGCTGTTAGTCACCAGTTCTCTTCAATTAGGGCATGAACAAGATTAACTTTTTCCTACCAAATTGATGTGAATGGTCTGTTGCCACAGGCTTCATCTTCAATACGGTCTTGTCCTATTCTTAAATGAGTTACCCATTTCTAAACTTCTGATTTATTTGGGGTACTGTTATCATAAACTTTTCAGAAAACATCAATGATTTTCACCATTCTTCCACCTAAGCTTCACCATCAATTCGATGTTTCTTCTTGCTTCTATTTTAGCAGAAATCATGAAGCTCTGATAGGGGCTCTTTTCAAACTGATGTCTTATCCTTCTTAATGCCTAAACTAGATCCCGTTCAGACATGTTGTAACAAGTTTGAGTTTATTTAGGTGCAAAAAATTTTCACAATTCATGCATAGTTTTTAAAATAATATGAGTATTTCCATGAACTTTTGGAGACCCTTGTGTATTTAGAAGCTACTAGTTTTATGGGCATTTTCTTAAACCAGATAAATTATCTGGGGTGAGAAATAGCAATCAAGTTATCTTTATGATTTTTACTGCAATCCAGTCCTTACTGGATGTGTGTGTGTGTGTGTGCGTGTGTGTTCACTTGTGTGATTATATGAGGATTCTTCAAATGTTCATGGAAGTATGAGTTAATTCTGGTTTTCCATGAACTTTTTGAAGTACCTTCGTACAAATTCCTATAAATCAAACTCTTGAAACAAAGTGAACCATGAAGAGCAAACTGGAAGCAGCCAGGTTAATTTCCTGAAAAGTGAACCGACCTGTACTTCATCACAGCTTCTTAAACCCTAAGCCAAACCAGCTTAAAACAAAAGTCTGAGTTTGATTGTTGCATATTTCTTCTCTATTTCTCATTTCCATTTTCCTTCTCTTCTTTTTTTACCTTTCTTTCTCTCTCCCCTTTGCCCTTTTGTACTTTTCCTCTATTCACAACTGAAGCTAATCATTTTTATTTCTGTCATATTCATTCATTCAATCATTTATTTATTCGATAGGAGTTTATTGAATGTGCTATTGTACCAGGCCAGGTGCTGGGAACTCAGTGGCAAGCACAATCCAGTTCCTAGCAAGCAAATAAATAATTTTGTTAAGTGTGATAAAGTCAATGAATAGCCTGCAGTGACAGATAATAGTTGGGGAGTGTACTTTTGAGAAGATCTCTCTAAAGAGGCAATAATTAAAGTTGCAAGACGAGAATGAGTCTGCTGTGTGAATAATAAGAGGAAAAGTGATTCCGTCAGAGGGGACGTGCCAGGCTCCGATGTGAAGGGTTGCTGTGGGCGACGTCAG
>NW_007791685.1:0-1831 GCF_000696425.1 Galeopterus variegatus
TGGGACTGCAAAATGGTGCATCCTCTATGGAAAATGTTATGGAGGTTCCTCAAACAATTGCGGATAAATTTACCATATGACCCAGCTATCCCACTACTGGCAATATACCCAGAGGAATGGAAATCATCAAGTCGAAGGTATACCTGTTCCCCAATGTTCATTGCAGCACTCGTTACAATAGCTAAGAGTTGTAACCAGCCCAAATATCCATCATCAGATGAGTGGATATGGAAAATGAGATATCTGTACACAATGGAATACTACTCTGCTATAAAAGGGAATGAAATACTGCCATTTGCAATGACATGGATGGACCGAGAGAGAATTATATTAAGGGAAACGAGTCAGGCGCAGAAAGAGAAATACCACATGTTCTCACTTAGTTGTGGCAGCTAAATATAAATAAAAAAATACACAAAAAACTGTGGGTGTGGGGAGGGAAGAAGACATGACAATTACAATTCTTTGAAGCTGATACAACAAGCAAACAGAAAGGACATTGTTGGGTAGGAGTGGGGAGAGGGATGAGGGAGGGCGGTTTTGGTAATGGGCCACAATAATCAACCACATTGTATATTGACAAAATAAAAATAAATAGATTTAGGTTACCAGTAATTATCCCCAATGATGGAAAAAGGATTTGAAATATTTTCTTATCTAATTTTCTGACTATAGAATATTGTAAAAATATGGGAAATACAGAAAGAAAAAAAGAACAAAATTTATGTGACTATATATTTAATATTATTATATATATGACATTATATATATGAAACAAATCTCCAATAATCTTTTCTGCTTAATCTCCACTGTTTTTTCTATGCATATGCATATGCACATGTGCTTACATAGAGCAATATTTTATAAAATTGTTGTTCCAAAGTGTCCACTCTTTTCTTTTTATTGTAAACTGGTGTTTCACTTACTACATCATACATATTTTTATATTATTAATACTATTTTAGATCTTGATTTTAAGGGTTGTATATTATTTCTCCATTTGCAATTACTATAATTTATTAAACCAATGCCCATCAGATTCCCCTGGTGATTCATGACCTTGGGCCTGTTATTTCATAGTCTGAGCTTCATTTTTTTTTTTTTTTTACCTATACAAAATGTTTAATATGCCATGTCTCATATGTTGTGAAAAGTAAATGAGATAATGTGTACACAAACAGTGCTTGATACCTAGCAAGAGCTTAATAAATTATAGATGAAAGAGTACTCTTCAGACTGGGTGCCACTCTGTCATTCTTTTTTTTAATTCCCTTTTTTTTATTTATTTTTTTTCTAGGCTCATCCTATACAGAAAAGAGTAGATTACTATTTCTGTGTCATTTGTAGCTTCAAAGCATATACAATGCCCTTTGAAATCAGCATGGTTTTATACTGTGTGCAAGGACTGTTTCTTGCCTTCTTGTTTATTTGATATTTACTTTTGAAAACTCAGTATGGTAGAGATAGCTTACTTGGGCAGCATGCTCAAACATTTTCTTTAGGGCCGGCCTGATGGCGCACTGGAGAGTGCGCCACTTGGGAGTGTGGCGGTGCTCCCGCCGAGGGTTCAGATCCCACGTGGAGACCGGTTGCTGCTCACTGGCTGAGCGCGGTGCGGGCGCAACACCGAAGGTTGCGATCCCGTTACCGGTCAGTATAAAGACAAAAAGGAAAAAAAAAAATTTTTTTTAATTGAGGAATTTATTTTTTATCAAACAATTTTTGTTCAGATCTGTCTGGATACAAGCAGTACAGTGTCCTTATGTTCCAAAAGGCATTTCAGTCTCTCTATATGGTTATTTTGTATCCTGAAATATGCTATATACACAAT
>NW_007791686.1:0-1831 GCF_000696425.1 Galeopterus variegatus
ATCTTGGTTTTTAAAAATTGTTGTAGATTACACAGCAGAGCTCATCTATGCATTCACTCAAACATTCACTAACCTAATATGTGTTAGGTCCAGTGCTAGATGCTAAAAACATATTTTTAAGTCATCCTATATCTATGAATAACTGAGAATAACTATGTCTTCCCATGTTTGTGGGTATAAGTAGAAACAGTATTTAAAACAGATGACGTTTTAAAAACGAAACTAAATCAGGACACATTTAGTCATTCTGTTAAATGCTAGACTAAATAATTCATCTTAGCAATGTCCTTTTGGTGGGAATGTCTGAGAACCAGACAGAATCTGCCCAAATTGGTGGCTTTTCACTAATTATATGAGATACTGATTTCATAAAGAGACAACTTTTACTGAGCAGAGTGGCTGGTGCAACACTACTCTAAAGATTCCAAGACAACGTCCTGACAACAGGAAATAAGATTGTGACAATGAGTGACATCCAGGGAAGTGACAGGAGAAAGGGGTGGCATGAGTACTATGTATTTGCCAACCTTGAAAGAGAATCTTTTTTGTTTTCCAATTTCTGTGGGGGGTGGGGTGGGGATGTCTTTATTTATTTATTTTTCTTCAAAGGTATAAAGGTGTATAGTTTAAAAAGTCTGCACATTTCTCTGTATGAAAAATGGCGTCCGTCCCCCTCCCCTTCATTTCTCCCTCCCCTGAGGAATCGATTTTCACCTCTTTTAGCTGATTACTTCGGTATTTACCACCACGTCTCTCCTTCAGTTTTAGGTGAGGATTAAGCTCTTTCCTCTTACTATCCTCACCACACATGCACATCCTTTCCATCTTCCCAATGCACTTGTACAGTAATTTCAATTAGCTCAATATTAAGCATTTACATTAGTATAATCATGTAAAAATATATTCATAGCAAAGCCATGTAGCAAATCATGGCTACTTTTCCATTCTTGCCCAATTTTTATTTTCCCAGGATTGAGTGATTATATTGTTTTTCATTTGCTTAACTTTCTATGTACTTATTACTAATCCAGCCCCAGGCTCTCAGCCAATTGTCTAGAATCGATTCTCTAAATCAGGTCTGTAAACTTTTCCTTAAAGGGCAGGACAGAAAACACTCTAGGCTTTGCAAGCTATATGGCCTCTGTTGTAACTGCTCAATTCTGCTTTGTGCTGTGAAAGCAGCCAGAGACAATGTAAGAGGGTACCTCAGAAAGTTTGTGAAACGATTCGTATTATCTTTTAATTCTATTTTCCATGAACTTTTTGAAGTACCATTGTATAAATAAATGTGCATAGCTGTGTTCAAAGGAAATTTTACTTAAAAAACAAGCAGTGGGCCAGACTGACCTGTGGCCTAGGTCTTCTCCCAAGGCGTTCCCTTGCATCAGGTATTCCTTCAACTCCACCTTCCTGAAGAAATTCCACCCAGACCCTGGACTTGTTGCCTGGAGTTTTTATTCTGTGAAGTCCCTTCGCTATTATCCTGGTGATTCCCTGCACTCCTAAAATGCATACAATGTTTCTCACACCTCGTACCTTCCTCTTGCATGTCTGCCAATGTCTTTGTCCTTAAACTTGGTTGGCTGGATAAAGCATTCAGGGTCAGAAATCATTTTCTTCCATCTCTTCTTATTCTCCTTTCCAGGCGACTTCTTATTTAACTTCTAAACCTTCTACTGAGTTCTTATTTATTTTACCGTATTTTTAATTTCTAAGAGCTCTTTTATTGAGTGTTCCTTTTTTATAGTATGGGCTGGCTGGTTAGGTCAGTTGTTAGAGCACAGCCTTATAACTCTGGATCCCTGAACCTGCCAGCCGCCAAAACAAAACA
>NW_007791687.1:0-1830 GCF_000696425.1 Galeopterus variegatus
CCGCGCTTCCCAAGCGGCGCACTGTAGCAGTGCGCCACCGGGCCGGCCCCAAACTTTTTTTTTAGAACATTTTTCTTTTCAGTTTTACTCTTCTCTATAAAATATCTATTATTTAAATATTGTAACCCTTAGATTAAAGATCTAAATCCCTTACAGCTTTATTATTTTTTCTATTTTATATTGTGTTTTCATTTATTTATATAATTTGGAAGATTTTCCTAACTTTATTTTCAAACTTGTGTAATTTAACTTGTTATTTTAGGAAACAAGTTAACTTTCCAGAGTTCTTTCTTATCTCCTTTTTCATCTTTTTATCATATTATTTTTTTCTTTCTTATGGATAAAATATTTTATGTCTCTGCAGATTACAATTTTAAACATTTTTCTCATGTTACCTGCCATATTTCTGTTTGTTTGTTGGTGTTGTATCCTTCATGGCAAAGACTTTTCTTAAATGCCTGCTTATGCTTGGCTATTTAAGAGCAAAACATTAACACATTTCTTGGAATTTCCATGCACGTGGGTGAGGCTCCGTAATGAATATGCTTCACTGTTAGGTAGATGGTCATGTGGGGTGGGTGAATAGTAATGTTTTTTGTCTGTATCTGGAGTCATTTTTCATGGGTCATTCAATTCCCTCAGGATCTTCCAATCTCCTACATAAGTGTATATACATGGATAAATTCTACACACAGGATGGTGGATGGGGGATGGCGAGATTCAGAATCCCATAGGGAGACTTTCACTCAGTTGCCCTGTTTTTTAGCTCATGCCTCTGAGTCTGAAGAACTTCTCTAATTCATATTCCCTAGATAGTATTATCAAGAGAAGTGGGTGTTTAGTGACCAGGTCTTATAGTTACCTGGTTGTTCAGATTGTGTGGAAGGAGTACTTGGGGTTTCCAATCATTCCCTATGGCCTTTAAATCAAGTCCCTTCTACCAGGGGCTCTTAGTGACCCACCCAGGTTTCATGGATCCATTTTACAGGTGCAGTTGCTGTGTCAAACCTCTAGGAGATCCCCCTGCTTTGGCCAATGGCTCACATGTGTAACCTTTCCAAGGAATTGATCTTGAAAAATGGAAGAACACCCTCAGGTCCCTTGGTAAATGGCAATAACTAACTAGAATCTGGGAACACATGCCACTCTACCATGCCTCAGGTTGGAAGAATACACTGCAATTTATGCAACAGAGCACCCCAAAGGATCAGACTGAACCCAAATCTCAACTGAAACCATGTACTAACTTAGTTCTTTTTACCTCACTGTCTTGCTTCCTTCACTCCCTTAACAGATTGCTCCTGAAAGCACTTACTCAATAATGTGCTTCTAGAGAAACGAGTAAGAGCTCCACACCACAATCTTGCTTCCTGTGGTTTCTGGTTCTGCTAAGAGTGAATCTCACAGGGGTTCTGCGGAATGAACAGCTTTGCTCCCTGTCTGTATCCCACGCTGAAGGCACTTTTCGTTTTATCTTTCTTCTATTTGCTATGCCATGTATTCATCCTGTATCTGCTTTGCGTCCTAAAAAAATATTGTTGACTTTTTGCATCTGTTGATTTTTTTCCTATTTCCTTTTTCTTTAAGTTTTATAAAATTTTTATTCTTTTACTGTCATTTACTTTGGTTTTACTACAAATGACACTTTCATCTGAAACCCTGAGTAAGGGTTTAAGCTGGCCTCAGTGAGGATCTTTATTTCTCTAAGTTTTCTTTCTTTTTTTTTTTTGTTCTTCTCTGAAACTGTTTAACTTATGAGAAGCAGAAGAGGACAAAAAAGAGAATGAATCACAGTAGAGGTCAAGGGTTAACAGTACAGATGGCAACAAC
>NW_007791688.1:0-1830 GCF_000696425.1 Galeopterus variegatus
TTTATTAATTTTAATTTTTTTAGTGATCAGACACTATGGAGAACCTACTTCTAATGGGGCTACCTAGATGATAAAACAACAACATTAAAATAACACTGGATCTCCGTCTAAGTTCTCTCCTCCTACTGGGGCACATACCTATGTTTCCCCTTTATTATTGTCTGGTTTTCCTAGATTACCTTTGAGGACGTGGGGAAGTTTTCATGCATGCTACAGCAAAAACAGATAGAAACGTTTTAGTAAAATGATACACTGAAGTTATTAAAAAGAAGTCATCAATATCATCTGAAGGACCAGAGTTGGTTGATCGTTTTTTTTTGTTTGTTTGTTTGTTTGTTTCCTTTTTGTATTTTTTTACTGACCAGTAATGGGATCGCAACCCTCGGTGTCGCGCCCATACCAGGGACTGGCAACGGGATCACAACCCTCCGTGTTGTGCCCGTCCCGCGCTCAGCCAGTGAGCGGGAACCGGTCTCCACATGGGATCCGAACCCTCGGCGGGAGTCCCGTGCTCCCAAGCAGCACACTCTCCAGTGCGCCACCGGGCCGGCCCGATCGGTTGGTTTTTAACAATGGACTTCAAGCTCCATGGAAGTTTTCCACTTGACTTTAGAGTGCAGCCAGCAGTACAGAAGAAGGGTAGAGTTTCAAGAGGGGAGGAAAGTAAAGAAGGTCAAAAGAGGAAGGTAGTTCACACCACTATGTACAGTAGACTGTGCATTGTATGAAAAGAAACTCAGGAAAATAATACATATGTTAAGCCTTTTAATGGTTGGATACTAACTAGGTTTCTTTTTTTAATAATGGTTTATAGCAGTATTTCCCTCTAGGAATAAAAAAATATCAAAAAATTAAAAATCAAAATTTGTACTAACCTGGACATGCCCATCTGCAGAATCATTGCTGAGGGATGAGTTAGGAAGAAGCTACTGGAAATAAGTGGGAGCTATTATAAGCCTTGGTGGGCAGATTTGAATGCAAATCATCTAAATTCAAGCCCAAAGCTCTTTCTAATACATTTCATCTGTATTTCTAAAAGTGATAATATATTCCAAAGCACTTTGTAAACTGCAAAATACTAAACAAATGGGCAGAATGAGTTTGTTGATATACCAACAACCCAAAAATCATTCCTCAGCTTCAGATACTGCATTACACATTCAGTTTGGTCACTTGGTGGGCGATATATCAATTTCCAATTTATAGCTGAATGTTTTATAAGAAAACACAAAAGAGCAGCAAACCAGACAAATGTTTTGCAAAACATGCATCCTGACGTAGTTATAGTTAATGAAATTCTGCCATGGTTATATGACAGATATTCCCCAACAGGAAACACTCATGGAAGTAGATTTATAGATCAACTATCCCTGATGCAAATTATTGAAGGCAACTTTTGCCTTCGGGGTCTAGAGTCAGATCTAGCCAAACTTTGAAAATGCTCATAAGACTCCTTATGACCTGTCACAGTTTCCCTTATGCCCAGGTTGCCAAGATTGCACAGTGAATTTATTTTCAATTACAGTAACTCTATTAGCCAAAGCATTCGGAATATGAATATTTACATCCCATTTCCTCCATATAATGTTTGAACTTAACACTTAAATTTAAGTGGTCTTATTTTAAATGTTCTTTATTGTAAGCAAGGTCAAAAACTTTTAAAGGAAACGTAAATTAAAACCAGTAAAAATTAAATGAATAAATATGGTTTTGGTGAGAGAGTTTTGGGATCAAGCACAGACCTGTATTTATTACAAACCTAACAGTAATTAGCAAAGGTCCTTGCCCAAGAAGATGCTCAAAGAATAGTTTCAAAAAGAAGGGAAGCAA
>NW_007791689.1:0-1830 GCF_000696425.1 Galeopterus variegatus
GAAAATACTATTGTCTGTGTCCTACCCCCAGCGATTCTAATTTAATCAGTCTGGGGTGATTCCAAAGATCAACGCTCACTGAGACCTACTGCCCCAGGGGCTTTTGTCTGACTGGGCCTCCAGAGTGTACTGATTCTACTATAGCATAGTGATCTCCCAACAAATGCTAAATTAACTCAGTGGTTCTCAAAGTATGGTCTATGGACTGGCAGCATCTGCGAATGTGCTAGAAATGACAATCTCAGGTCCCACCCCAGACCTACCAAATCAGAAACTCCCAACTCCATTTGCTGGGATGGGCCCAGCAAACTGTTTTATCAAGACCTCCAGGTGATTCCCAAGCACACTGAAGTTTAAGAATCACAGGATTAACCATTGGGGGAAAAGAATGATTTTTGCTTGTTGGTGATGGATTTCTGTGAGATAAAACAAACCAGGAAGTGGGGGGAGAGAGGGTTTCATTGACAGAGCCCAAGCACCTGTGTGACATCAGATTTAGGACTTGTGACTACTTATATTAATAGAAATTAACTAAAATTTAAAATTTAGTTCCTTAGCGTTTCGTTGACAGAGCCCAAGCACCTGTGTGACATCAGACTTAGGACTTGTGACTACTTATATTAATAGAAATTAACTAAAATTTAAAATTTAGTTCCTTAGTCACACTAGCCATATTTTCAAGTGCTCAATAGCGAAATGTAGTGTAGAACATTTCCGTCACTGCAGAAAAGTTCTGATCAGCATTGATCTAGAGAATCCCAGGAGGAGAAAGGTACAGGTAGGAATAAAGTCTCTACCCAGCTTTTGGATATTCTGGTGGAACTGGGGTTTTGCTTGAATCACTAGAGGAAAAATTTTCCTGCTTCAGGCAGGAAGATTGATACAGCAAGATAGTAATGAAGGGACAACTGAGGACAGAGAAATTTAAGAGACATGTGGAAACACTCATGTAAATATGCGCATCATTTTTTTCACATTAACACAGTTATGTGTGATTTTGTATTCCTTCTCTCAATTGATCCTCATGGAGCAGGGGTTTTAATCTTTATTTTACAGATGAAGAAACTGAAGCTCAGAGAAGCTAAGAAAGTTTCCCAAGTTACATAAGCAACAGTGGTACAGCCAGGATTGGCCCTGTGATTTCAAGTCCTATACCTCCTGGCTCTTAGTATGTCTGATGTTAACTAGTTGGTAGCCCATGGGATAGTTTTTGAAATCTTTAAAAAGCATTTTGCTTTACTGTAATTGGAGCTCTCCAGGTATGTATTCATTGGTCCCATGTTTCTGTCAGCAGCACAGTAACTGGTACATAATTGATCCTCAATAAATAGTCGTTGAATATTTTTTCAATGAAAGAATATTCAGGGGAGTGCTCAGGTTTGCCTCAATGTTCTAACCTGGTTGCAGGAGAAACAGCCAATAGCAGCTAGGTGCTTACTGTAGGACTACTTAGGTGTGAGGAAATGAGGCACTTGTTTTAATCAAGTCTTTTTCTTTGTGTTTTCCCAAGAAGCCGCATGACCTAACTAAAGAAACATCAGACAGAGAGCTTAACTACTTTAATTCAAGCTTTGTCCTGGCCTCTAATTTGTGAAATAAACTTTTCCTACTGTAAAATGGGGATAATAAGACCTTCCTCAAAATTTTATTATGAAGATTAAATGTGATAATATATGTAAGGGCCTGACGTATAGAACATGTCTAACAAGTGAAGACAGTGATGGTATTGATAACGGTTATGATTCTTGGAACCATCACCCTCTCTCAGCTTCCATATTTATAAAGTGGGGGAATGGGTTGAAGCAGAAGGTTTCTAATTTTCAGCCCTGA
>NW_007791690.1:0-492 GCF_000696425.1 Galeopterus variegatus
AAAAAATGGGCAAAAGAGCTAAGTAGGCATTTCTCTAAGGAAGATATACAAATGGCTAACAAACATATGAAAAATTGCTGAACATCAGTCAGCATCTGGGAAATGCAAATCAAAACTACACTGAAATACCATCTCACCCCAGTTAGGATGGCTAAAATCCAAAAGACTCTGAATGATAAATGCTGGTGAGGTTGTGGAGAAAAAGGAACTCTCATACATTGTTTGGTGGGACTGCAAAATGGTGCAGCCTCTATGGAATATGGTATGGAGGTTCCTCAAGCAATTGCATATAGATCTGCCATATGACCCAGCTATCCCACTGCTGGGAATATACCCAGAGAAATGGAAATCATCAAGTCGAAGGTATGCCTGTTCCCCAATGTTCATTGCAGTACTCTTTACAATAGCCAAGAGTTGGAACCAGCCCAAATGTCCATCATCGGATGAGTGGATACTTAAAATGTGGTATATCTACACAATGGAATACTACTC
>NW_007791690.1:1071-1830 GCF_000696425.1 Galeopterus variegatus
CACACACACACACACACACACTCACACACACGCTCACACAGACCCACTTCTGTCAACGAAAGTTGCAATTGTTTTTATTAGTAATTGGTATTAAGTATTCATTAATAAATTCATTTTCTTCTTTAATCACCACATTCTCCTTTAGCTTCTTATTTATTTATTTATTTAAATTTAGGCGTCCCATATTTAGTTACCATTATTTAAATACTAAAATTCTTCCCTCGACTATTTTTCTTTGCACATCTTTCCTACCTCTTTCAGGCCTTGCCTTTCATTTCATTTGCTTTCCTCTTCCTTTCCTCCTACTAGTTCCAGTATTAAAAATTTGATTCTTAAATTTGAGTTATCTATTGTCTTCTCTCACTTGACTTCCATCCTTGTATTTCTAAATAGAATGATACTAGAATTTATTCCACGAATCGTTTTATTCTTTCTAATATTTTGAATTACTATTCTATAGTTTCCTCATGTTATGAACATAGTCGTGACTCCTCCATGCTAAAAATAGGTTTAAAACTAAGCAAAATGAGATAGAATCTCTTAATTATGTACCCACAACTCTCCTTTCCTTTACAGACACGACTCGTGTTTGGATGAATGAAAGTGTCCTTGTTAGGTCCTGACGTTCCATTAACTGCTCACTTCATCAGAAGACAGTTTTTCTCCGCAAAAGTCGTCGTGCTAATCCACTGCTAAGTCAGCTATTCTAAATATTAAATGCATTTTAAAGAGTGAAATAGGACAAGAACTGTCGAGTTT
>NW_007791691.1:0-1830 GCF_000696425.1 Galeopterus variegatus
GGGTAGTCAAACTGGTATGACTCAGCAGGGAGAGAATTTGGGGAATAAGTACCCAAACTCTCCACCCTTTCTCCTTCAGCTTCTTGTCAGTGCCATCTCAATTCACTCCCTGCCCTGTTGGCTAAATCCAACCAACAGAGTTCAGTAAGGGAGCCCACTGGCATAGTTCTTGAGCACAGGACAGATGGATAGAAGTGGGAAGTGAATCTGACATGGAAAATGGAAGGTATCTAGTACAAATGGCAGACAAGGAATCATTTTGGAGTGTCTAGGCACAACTTGGAGAAGATGAGGATATTCGAGGCAGAAAGAAAGATTTATATACAAATGGGTCATAAAAGCTCTATAAAAACTTACTCTGACACTAATGACCATACTAATTCAAAGCCCATATGTCCCAGGTTTAAAGGAGAATGACAGATCCTTAAGAACATAAAGTCATGCCAGACAGTAGTGGAATGTGATGAATATTGGGTTGAAATCTACATAAAAGTAATGACATTAAAGATGGGAAACCACTCTGTTTGAACGTCTCACACACACTATTTCTCTGGCCAAGTGTAACCATTTTTCTGTTTTCAACCAAGTTCTGAGTTGAATGGAACAATGGATGGGAATTAATATTTATTGAGCCCCTTCTATGAGTTTGGCACTTTGTGTATACTATCTTACAAAATACTCATATAACCCCAGAAGTAGACATTATTATCTCTATTTAACTGAGAAAGAAAGGGAGACTCAGTGACTGACGTTCAGTCATCAACTTATTTATTCATTCAGTTAAAGACTGTTTAAGTGTCTACTGAGTACCAGTTATAACATAAATTGTTTGGACACAAAATTAAATAAGACACAGTTTCTGTTTTCTCTGAAGCAGAAAAAAAAACAGCATACCAGATCATTTCAATAAAACATAGAAAATGAGGAGGAAATATGTTCTTGAAAGCCCGCCTAGACTCTTCCTTTCTCCTGGGCTCATGCTGCAAGCGCATGAAGCATCAGCTCCCTGCCTTTGCATGTAGCTCTCCTGAGTACATACACTGTTGGTGGTGCAAAGGTACACTTTCTGTGTTAACCAGGACAGCTCTAAGCAACTGAGAGAGTCAGAGTGAAGCACATGACAGAGGGCTGATTGCATTTCCTTCTTGTTTATTTATATCTCTCTGAGTGAAGGGAAAGGAAGAAAATGTGTAATGATATTCAATGGACTATTTCTCTAGAGCTTAATTTTAAAGAATGTATTGAGTGGAAAAAAAACGGAAATTTTGTGGCTTAGTCCTCTTCCATCCCATGGATGTGAATGTTTCTAATGAATCATACACAATGCAGATTTTCAACACACACACACACACACACACACACACACACACACACACACACCCATCTAGTGAGTCTAGACTTGAATGAGTCGTTCTCAGCCCAGTGTTCCAGGCAGCCACTTCTAGTGGGTCAAAGTAGTTCCTGAAATGTATTTAGATCAATGCAGAGTAGTGGAAAATTTGGGACTAGAAGGTTAGTGGTAGGCCTTTAAAGTGGTCATGATGTGCTATAAGGGTACATTTAAGTATCTCAGGAAACATCAAAAAATATATTGCTACTTCTTACTGTATCTCTTCCCAGTGGGCCCCTAGTTACCTATTTGATTGCTTCACATCCTAAATGTGGGTGATCTTCTAAAGGTCGGACCTCTTCTAAAGGTGTGACCCTTCCAGATTAATGGTTAATCTGGCTTCAGTAGCTCTGAATAGTGTGCCTTTCTCCTCAGAATTCTTGTTATGGTAACCTTTAAGCAGAGCTTCTAGTCCTGGTTGCACCCTTTGAAAACAAAAA
>NW_007791692.1:0-1830 GCF_000696425.1 Galeopterus variegatus
ATTTATCAGGAAATCTATTTCTGTCAGTGGATGTGGACTATACTGAAAAAAATTTACAGTTTAGGGTCAGCCCGTGGCTCACTTGGGAGAGCGTGGTCCTGACAACACCAAGTCGAGGGTTAAGATCCCCTTACCGGTCATCTTTTAAAAAAAAAAAAAAAATGTGATAAAATATACATAACATAAAATTTACCATTTTAGGGCTGGCTGGTTAGCTCAGTTGGTTAGAGTATGGTACTGATAACACTAAAATCCAAGGTCTGATCCTTGTACCAGCCAGCCACCCAAAAAAAAAAAAAAAACTTACTACTTTAGCCGTTTTTAGGTGTACATACAATTCAGTGGCACTAAGTAAATTCACAGCGTTGTTGTGTAACCATCACCACCATCTAGTTCCAGAACTTTTTCATCATTCCAGACAGAAACTCTGTATCCCTGCCTTAGTCAGCTTGAGCTTCTATTACAAAATATCACAGACTGGGTGGCTTAAACTACAGATATTTATTTCTTACAGTCCCGGAAGCTGGGAAGTCTTAGATCTGGGTGCCAACAGATTTGGTTTCTGGTGAGGGCCCTCTTTTCTGGCTTGCAAATGGCTGCCTTCTCACTGTATCGTTACATGGCAGAGAGAGGGGGAGTGATCTGGTCTCTTTTCCTCTTTTTATAAGGATACGTGGGAGACTTGCCCTGGCCTCGTCTAATCCCAGTTACCTCCCAAAGGCCCCACCTCCAAATACTATGGCATTGGGGATTAGGGCTTCGTCATACGAATCTGGTGGGGAGGGGGCACACATATTCGGTATTTATTTAGTCCATATCTGCCTTTGGCCCTCCAAAATTTGTGTACTTCCCACATGCAAGGGCCGGCCTGGTGACGCACTGGAGAGTGCGCCGCTTGAGAGTGCGGCGGCGCTCCCGCCAAGGGTTCAGATCCCATGTGGAGACCGGTTCCCGCTCACTGGCTGAGCGCGGTGCGGGCGCAACACCGAGGGTTGCGATCCCGTTGCCGGTCAGTAAAAAAGACAAAAAGGGAAAAAAAAAAAAAGATACATTCATTCCATCCCAAAAGGCCTAAAGTCTAAAGTTTCATCTAAATATTATCTAGTGCTGGCTGGTTAGCTCAGTTGGTTAGAGTGCAGCCTTGTAACACCAAGGTCAAGGGTTCGGTTCCCCTTACCAGCCAGCCACCAAAAAAATAAATAAATATTATCTAAATCAGGTATGGGTGAGACTTGAGGTATGATTCATCCTGAGGCAGAATTCCTCTCTAGATGTGAACCTGTGAAACCAAACAAGTTATGTGCTTCTAAAATATGATGGTGGGGCTGGCTGGTTAGCTCACTCAGAGCTGATAATGACACCCGTGGAGAGGGACTGGGGAGATTGGATAGCTGACCTCATCGCACCCTGTCTTCTGCCAGGTTCTTGACTCCGCCACAGGAAAGAATTCAAGAGCAGAGTCACAGTAGAAAGTGAAAGCAGGTTTAATGTAAAGAGTCAGAGACACAGACTTCACAGGGAAAGTGTGGCCTGGCTCCAGAGCGTGAGTGGCAGCCTTAGCAAGTTTAATACAGAAGTAAGAAATGACACACTCTACAGATAAAGTGCAGACTAGTTCCCGAGTGAACAGCAGCCTGCTAAAGGCAAGTCTAACACAAAAACTAAGAAATATCCACCTCCTAGGTGAAGTGCGGGGTTTGCTGCAGAGAGAGCGAGCAGCGGCATCACCTTCTTCCTGGATTCTACGTTTACAGTTTGGCTGTCCATAAATTCTTATGCTACCTAATGAATATTCAACTAAGATGGTCCTCAGTTATGTAACCTAGCCTT
>NW_007791693.1:0-605 GCF_000696425.1 Galeopterus variegatus
AAATGTGGGTCATGAACCATGAGTGGGTTGTGAAAATAAATTTAGTCACAACAAACATTTTTAAAAAATGAAATAAAATAGAACATCCAGTTTGCCATGAAATGCATTCTTTATTGGGGATAGTGATAAAAAATGTTTTACAGCTGCTGCTCTAAGTGATTAATTTCAGTAACTTCTTTCTATAGATAAAATAATCATTAAAAAAGAATCCTGGAGATGATTACAACAAATATTTTATAATGACTGATACTGGCCACATCTGATGATCAATAGGAGTGATTAGAAATAATGTGCTTACCTTAACCCCAGCCTTTTTACCTCATTATTTTTTCCTGAAGCAACCTCCAAAGTCTCCATGGTGGAGAATACATAACTGAGATTCAGGACATGGTGGGGTGTGTGTGTTTTTACATGAAAGTGTTTTTATTTTTTTTATTTTTTTTTTATTTTTGTCTTTTTTCCGTGTCCGGCAACGGATCGCAACCCTCAGTGTCGCCCCCGTACCGGACCGGGGACCGGCAACAGGATCGCAACCCTCAGTGTTGCTCCCGCGCCTCGCTCAGCCAGTGAGCAGGAACCGGTCTGTATGTGGGATCCGAACCCTC
>NW_007791693.1:1605-1830 GCF_000696425.1 Galeopterus variegatus
CGGGCGGGAGCGCCGCCGCGCTTCCCAAGCGGCGCACTATCCAGTGCGCCACTGGGCCGGCCCTACATGAAAGTGTTTTATCTGGCTTTATGGAGAGGAAAACACATTACTAGAAAATGAAATCTTTGGACACAGTTCTTTATTTCAAGGCATTTCAGTTACACGGCTTCTTTAAAAAGTTTGACATGTAAAATTATTTGGATATTGCTATCCAAATCGTGTCTT
>NW_007791694.1:0-1830 GCF_000696425.1 Galeopterus variegatus
GCGTTGCTATAATTTGCAAGGAAAAAGGTCAAAAAGTATTTGAAATGTTAGTTTTGTTAATATCCATGCATCAAAAAAGAAACTTGTACATCCTGTTTGCCAAATGTATTTGTATAAGAATTTTCATCTTTAAAATCATCTTAGCAAATAATCAATTCTTCCATGTTCTCAAATATTACAAATTGATTTAAGGATGACTACACTGATGCAAATTATTATCGTGGAATTACTAATACATTACCCCAACTTTGTAGTCCAGTTCTTCTGTACTGTTAGTTTTTGAAACGTTCAAAACGTAATAGTGAGGATGGAGGCAAGGTGAGGTGAGTAGAAGGTTCTGTAACAAGCCATACTATGAGGTTATTTCTGCTTGCAGTTATATTTTTATCCAGATGACATCTGGTTAAAATTTATGGATCGAGATAAACCTAGAGCCTAAAGCATCAATTAGTATGCATTAGTGATATAAGGAAGAATTACAGTCAAGGGCAGCAAGCTGTCAGAAGGATCGAAAATCTAGGTGAGGATTGGAAGGAATACATAGGCTGGCAGCAGCAACTGTGTTTTAGTCCAAATCTTCCAATTATTTCAGGTCTGTCTCCCGCCTTCCCACTTCAAAACAAGACCCTGGTGACTGTCCCAATCTACTAATCCCTGTGGGTATTTTGGAATAAGTGGCTCCCCATAAAATCCAATTTCTTAATCTGGCATTCCCAGTCCTTTATGATATGATTCCTGCCCATTTCTCCTACACTGTCCTTATGGACAACTCCTATAAGCAGGCTTTGCTGTCCTCTGAATATAACAGGCTGTTCCACACCTTAAGTCTTTGTGCATATTGATCCTTCAGCCTGGGATGCCCCACTCCTCTTTTTCATCTCCGTAGATGCCCTCAAATCACAGCTCAAACATCTCCTCACTGATAGATGCTTCCTTCAAACTCTTTGCTTATGGCCTCCTCAGGCAGAGTAAAAAGACTCCTCTGTGCACCTACAGAACCGGGTATATAACTCTATTATAGGTAGCACTTATCACATTTTATTCTGATAAAGTGCATGTTTGGCATTCTCTGCCACCACACTGTGAATTCCTTGGAAGCTGAGGCAGTCTTATTCCAGTGCCTGCAAAGTTTCTTGGTATTACCTCCATGGGCCCTGTTGGGCCCTGTTGCTGCAGATTGTGAAACATGACCCACTGGCAGAAACATACCACAGCAACTGCATCATTTAATATCTTTAAATGATCTGATTCTGGGCAGGCTATATTAGAATAGGCCAGAGGATCTGGAAATGCTAAGATGTATGTTGACTCTTCTTAAGGTATAACATCACAAATTAGTGGGGTTGAGGGTTGAACATGAGTGTTTTCCTGCCTCATATATTTTGTTTCTGATGCAAAAGCATATGGGGGGAAAAGTTTGTGCATGTGTGTATTCCTTCAATTTCAGCAGTCATTTTTGTCATTAGTATTCAAATAAACAGGCTCAGACTTCCCTCTTTTTCCCTTCATATCTTGAAGGATTCTTAGGTACCTGATGTTTTTCCCAAGTATCTCTTGTTCCAATTTCTTGTATTGCATTTAATCTCTGATCTGAAACTTGCCTTCTGCACTCCTTGTTATCACCCCCACACACTCCTCTTGTTGGTAAGACATGGAGTCTTTCATTTACATAGTGAACCGCTCATATAGACTTGTGTGTAAACCAGATTTTACTAAAGTTTGAGGGAAATAGCACAGAATAGTCCAGGAAATAACTTCAACATTAGTAACACATAGACATCACTGTTGCAAAATGCCAACATCCTTTTCTTGCTCAGGGAATTCCTTGCT
>NW_007791695.1:0-1830 GCF_000696425.1 Galeopterus variegatus
AGGGCTTAGAAGTTTAGAGTTAAATAAATTTTCATATTTTGAATCTTTTCTGGGTTTTTTTTCAAACTCCTGTCTCTTGAATTTTGAGAGATTAAAAGGAATTCTATGGATCCTGAAGTTTAGATTCAGCAGAGCAGGGAGTTGGGATTTTCCAGGTGGGAAAAATGTATACAGAAGAGAAAGAGATGGAACACTCAAAAGACAGCAACTGTTGGCCAGGATGTGGAGAAATTGGAACTCTTGCATACTATTGCTAAGAATCCAAAATGGTGCAGCCATTATGGAAAACATTGTGGAGGTTCTTCAAAAAATTAAAAATAGAACTACCATATCACTGAGAAGTCCCCTTCTGAGTATTGATCCAAAAAAATTGAAATTGGGATCTTGAAGAGATATTAACACTCCTATGTTCACTGCAGCACTACTCACAATAGCCAAGATGTGAAACCAATCTAAATGTCCAATGGCAGGTGACTAGATAAAGAAAATGTGGCATATACATATATTGGAATACTACTCAGCCTTAAAAAAGAAGGAAATCCTGCAACATGTGACAGCATGGATGAACCTGAGGACATCATGTTAAGTGAAGTAAACTAGGCACCGAAGGACAAATACTGCATGATTCCACTTACATAAAATATCTAAAATAGTCAAATTCATAGAATCAAACAGTGGAATGGTGCTTACGAGGAACTGTGAGAAGAGGGAATGGGGAGTTAAATCAGTTTTAGTCAAGAAAGATGAATCTCTAGAGATCTGATGTACCACATTGTACCTATAGTCAACAATAATGTACCTTTAAAAATTTGTTAAGAGGGTAAATATAAAGTGTTCTTACTACAATAAAAAAAGAAAAGAAAAGAAAGAGATGGAACAATGAATATAAACTTTGCCTGCCGTAGAATTTAGCTAAAGTTAGCTCTACTTTATTCTTTAATTTATCTCACTGGTAAATTCATATCTCTGCACCAAATTCTTTTAGGGGAGTTTAAGCAAATCTTGGCTCTTTCTGGTAGCTGTTATCAAATAGCCCTTATTATAAAGATAGTTATTTTGCTACCTGATTTGTGAGCTTAAAATTTCCCTGAAACTGGTACATAAATTTTAACTAAATACATAGTTACGATTCTATCTTCACCAAAAATGGGAATCCCCTCTGGGCACCCAATTCAGTTATCAAAGATGTCCATAAGATGACAGTATAATTCTAATAAAGGACTAAGCTGCATACAAATTTTATCATTAGAAAGGACATTTGCCTAAAATCAAAGCTTAAATGCACTAAAGAGATATAGCCTGAATATCACGACAGGTCGAGTGTATATTGATACACCTGATGATGTCCCACAGGTCTGCGAGGTTCTGCTCATTTTTTCTTCCCTCGTTTTTTCTTTCTTTTCCTTGGACTGGATCATCTCAATTTACCGGTATTTAAATTTGGCAGTAATTTCTTCTGCCAGTTCAAATATACCATCGATATCCTCTGGTGAATTTTTAATTTCAGTTATTATACTTTTCAACTCCAAAATTTCTATTTGGTTCTTTATATAGTTTCTGACTCTTCATTAATATTCTCTATTTGGTGAGATATCATTCCCGTGCTTTCCTTTCGTTATTTATTCATGGTTTACTTTACTTCTTTGAACATATTTGTAATAGCTGATTTAAAGACTTTGCCTAGTAAGTCATTGTCTGGGATTCCTTGGGGACAGTTTCTTTGCATGACTCATAATTTTTTTGTTAAAACTGGACATTTTAAATAATAAGTGGCAACTTTGAAAATCAGATTTCTCCCCTTCAAGATTGGCATGAAAAGATTTCCTAAAC
>NW_007791696.1:0-1829 GCF_000696425.1 Galeopterus variegatus
GCCGGGCCGGCCAGAATTGTTAATTTTACGTGGCAGCAAAAGGGAGATTAAGCTCAGGGCTCTGTTTAAAGAGCAGGGAGCCACTCCTGTGGGGAGTATTGTATCCGCAGAGATTTGAGGTGCCTGGGGGTAAAGGCAGGGTTTAGGCTGAAGACTCTGAAACAAGATGCAGGCTATAGCAATAATTTCACTTACACTGCAGTTTTGCCTAAAGCCTACTCTACTCTTGAGCTAGTCCTTACAACTCCCACTCATCAGGAAAAATGCCTCTACTTGCTTCTAGATAGTGAAAGTGAAGTGTAAAAGGAAAAATATCTTCATAAAATCTGATGATATGTCTACGGTACTTGTGCACCAAGACAAGTTTGGCTGGAAAAATTCATCTTCTGTCTTCCTACAGGTTCTCTCTGTGACCCCAGTCTATAAGTAAATTGTTTATAAGTATGTAAATCTAAACCTCAATATAAAAATTGGTTGTTCATTGTGTGATTACATTACATGAACATGTGCCAGCACCTACACTTCCTCATTCCTATAGCATTTCAGAAGTGCCAGTAAATGAGTCTCCTGTTTATTATCTAGAAAAACTGTCAGCTAAAAGTCTCCACGGTGTAATTTATACAGGCACCTCCGAGATATAGTAAAAATCCCTAACCCTTATCTCAACCTGTGTCCTTTTTAAATCCAATTAGGAATATTTGTCAAGTGATTGACTAGAAAGCTGCCTTCTATTAAGCAAGTGTGGGAAGGTGTTTTCTTGTGAAAATGAAGAGAGTTAACAAGTTATCAACAACTAGGGATTTTTTCTGTCTCCCCCTTCCTGCTGTGAAAGGTGCTGTAATTCTGTGAGCCAGGATCCCTGCCTCTCCTCCTGATAGTGGGGTGTGTGTGTGGGTGCATGTGTGTGTGAGTGTGTGTGTGTTGGGATGAAGAGGAAATTCAACCTAGAGCTCCTACTTTTGCTTTAGGACAAAGATCTGTTCCTGGGTCTAAACATGGAACTGTGGAAATGGGGCATGCTTCATGTAAATAACAAAAATGTTAATAACATTTTATGGTGTACAGAGCACTTTCACTTTATCCCAACAGCAAACTTGTGAAGAAGTAGGTTAATTACAAACATCCCTGTGCTTACCAACTTCAAACCTATCGATATTTGCAGACAGAGACAAAGCTCTCCTGTGAGAACCCACTACATGGTGCCAGTAGGTGATGCTGGAATGCATGTGGCTGCCTGTTGGACTCCAGAACTGCTCTGTTCACTATCAATGCATTTTGCTGAGTTTGTGCGGGTTTTTTTTTTTTTTTTGAGAGTTTCTTCCAAGCATTATTAACCATATCAGGTTCAATAAGTCCAAGAGCAGCGAGAGTGTTAAAAGTTCTTGTGAAGATATACAATTACAATGGAAATGGAAGAGATTTTTAAAAATTAAAAGTGATGAGAAAAGGAGGAATGTTTCATGTGAATATAGAATCTATTATTCAAGAGTAGAAATGATTCTGAAGGGTAAAGAGCAAATTATGCAACATACAAAATTGCTGTGCCTACTGCAATGGCCAAGACAAGAGAATGGAAGAGGAAGGCAACAGGAGACTTTTTTGAGTGTGGGGCTAGACACTGCACGGGTAGCAGCCTCAGGGGAATTCCCGGGAGGGCTAGGCATCAGAGAACTTTAAGCGCTAGCAGATGGGGCTCTGATCCTTCAGCTGTTTTCTGGAAGCAAGAGGAAAGCCTCTTCCAGTCTGGTTCACATCTACAAGAGGGGTGAGGGGGCCGGCCCGGTGGCGCACTGGATGGTGCGCCGCTTGGGAAGCGCGGTGGCGCTCCC
>NW_007791697.1:0-1829 GCF_000696425.1 Galeopterus variegatus
TTTTTTTTTTTAATATCGAATACAGTACATAGAAACAGAGCATAGAACAGTGATTAGCAGGGCTGGGTCGGTAGGGAAAATTGGGAGATATAGGTCAAAGATACAGGTCAAAGAATACAAAGTCTCAGTTTTGTCAGAAGAATAAGTCTAAAGATCTAATATAGAGCATAAGGACTATAGTTAATAATATTGCATTATATATACTGAATATTTGCAAGGAGAGTACATCTTAGACAGTCTTAACACACACACAAAGGTAACTATGTGAGATGATGGATATATTAATTTACTTGACTTTAGTAATCACTTCACTATGTGTATGTATATCAAAACATCATGTTATATGCTTAAATACATACAATAAAAAAAATATGGAACTCATCATACCACCAGAAAAACCTGGCACATGGGTACTTAGAAAATATATGTTGATTTAATAGCTAAAATTAATTGTGTCTTTACTCTGTTCCTTCATTTTTCTAAATTACTCTTTCAATTATATAACTCAGGTATTTTTAATATGCACATTTCATGTGCAAACACTGAGAGGTCAGAGAACTTACCGAGTTCACAACTCTAATAGTGGTGGAGCTGGGAAGAAGCTTAGGCAGCCTGACTTCAGAATTCCATACTTTAGAACATTTAGAGTATACACTTCTCATGTAAGATAGAAAATGTACAATTTCTTGTAAATCTTAGGTAAAAAATACTGTTAAATTTGTTTTTGTTTGTATGTATATTTTGTGTACCTGCCTTTTCAATGTCAGACAAAATTGAAGTCTCCTTAAATTTATTTTACTGAAAGCAACAAGACCTTCATGACTAATAAAATTTTAATTTCTAAATTATTTTACACTGGGAGAACAGAAAGTTGCCATTGACATTTTTATGGGCTTTAGCTGAGATCTCAATCATTATATATCTGGTTATTGAGACAATCATAATGAAAAAGTATTTGGATAACTTTAAAGATTTAATAAAATATCACAAGCTTTCATGTTTATATTGGTGATTTAGTCATGTTAGTAGATTTCCTGAGTTCTTAAGAATCAATAGTATACACTATGTCATTTTTTGTTTTTTATTTCTTGAAAGCCCTGCCTGTCTATCCAAATACCCCACCATCCTCCAATGCTTTTGCTGTAGGACAGCTCTTCTACTTGTTTCCAGGATCACTTCTCCTGATGCCTAATCAAGAATATCTCTTTAGGCATTTTTCTTGTATCTTCCATACCATCATTTTCTTTCCACTCCTAGAAATGATTCCCCTCCTCTTACACACATACTGATTTTTCTCCCTTTTTATGTCACACCTTTCCACAAAAGCTATAGCAGCATCCTATCGGTATTAGTTTCCTAGGCTGCTGTAACAAAGTACCACAAATGTGGTGGTTTTAAAAAAGGACACCTTTAATATCTTACAGATTTGCAGCTTAGAAGTCCCGAATCAATTGCATTAGATTGAAATCTTAGCATGGCTGGGCCCTTCCCTCTGGCAGCTCTAGGGGAGTAACCCTTTCCTTGCTTTTTTTTAGTTTTTAGAGCTGCATTCCTTGGCTTGTCGCCCTTTCTAACCCAATCACAGTCAGCACCATAGCATTATCTTTCAATTGTTACATTGCTTTCTTCTTCTGTGTCAAAATTTCCTCTGCTTCCCTCTGCTAAGGGCCCTCGTGAGTACATTTAATACCTACCCAGATAATCCAGGATAATTTGCCTATCTCAAGACTCTTAATTTAAATACATATCCAAAGTCCCTTTGCCATATGGGGAAACATTCTTAGGTCACAGGGATTAGAAACTTGGTATCTTTGAGGGACATTATTCAA
>NW_007791698.1:0-1829 GCF_000696425.1 Galeopterus variegatus
AAATATTTTATATGGTTGTCTTTTCAGTTTCTTGATGGTGTTCTTTGAAACAAAAGTTTTTAAAATTTTGGTGAGATCTAATTTGTCTATTTTTAATCTGGCTGCTTGTGCTTTTGATGTTGTATATACAAAACCATTATCCAACCCAAGGTCACAAAGATTTACACCTATATTTTCTTCCAAGAGTTTTATAGTTTTAGCTCTTATATTTAGGTGTTTCATCCATTCTGTCTTGACTTGTGTATGGTGTGAGGTAGGAGTCCAACATGTAGATATCTCAGTGCTATTTGTTGACAAGACTATTCTTTCCTCCATTTAATGACTTGGTGTCCTTGTTGAAAATCAACTGACCATATTTGTAAGAGCTTATTTCTGGATTCTCAATTATATTCCATTCATCTTTATGTACTTAATTATTCCAGTGTTACTCTGTCTTGATTACTATAGCTTTGTATTAAGTTTTGAAATTAGGAAGTGTGAATCTTCCAACATTGTTCTCTTTCAAGATTGTTTTGGCTATTCTAGGTTACTTGCATTTCCATATAAATTTTATTTTATTTTATTTTTTTCCTTTTTGTCTTTTTTCGTGACCGGCAACGGATTGCAACCCTCAGTGTCACACCTGTACCGGACCGGGACCGGCAACGGGATCGCAACCCTCGGTGTTGCGCCCGCACCTTGTGAGCAGCCGGTCTGTATGTGGGATCCGAACCCTCAGCGGGAGCACCGCCACGCTCCCAAGCGGCGCACTGTAGCAGTGCGCCACCGGGCCGGCCCTCCATATAAATTTTAGAATCAGCTTGTCAGTTTCTCAAAAAATGTCAGCGGTGATTTTAATAAGTATTGCATTGAATCTTCAAATAAACTTGGGTAATAATGTTATCTAAACAATATTTAGTCTTCCAACATAGGATGAACATGAGATGTTCTGTTTATAAAATTTCAGTGATGCTTTGTAGTTTTCAGTGTACAAGTCTTACACCTTTTTTGTTACATTTATTCTTGTGTATTTTATTATTTTTGATGCTACCACAAATGAATTATTTTCTTAATTTCATTTTTGGATTGTTCGTTGGTAACATTTAGAAATACAAGGTTTTTCTTGTATTTGTCTTATTGGTAACGTTTAGAAATACAAGGTTTTTCTTGTATTTGTCTTATACCTTGCAACTTTGCTGGTGTCGTTTATAAGTTCTATTAGTTTTTGCATAATCCTTAAGACTTTATTTTCTATATACAAGATTATGTCATCTGTAAATACAAGGGATCTTCAAAAAGTTCAGTGTGTACTATGAAAAAACTGCATGGATTTCAAAGTTTTTTGTATCCAAATAAACTCATACTGACTTGTTATAACATTTCTGGTTTGAGGTACTAAGATGTATGAGACATCAGTTTGAAAAGAGCCCCTATCAGAGCAACATGAATTCTACTAAAATTGAAGGAAGAACAAACATTGAATTTATGGTGATACAGGTGGAAGAATAGTGAAATCATTGATACTTTATGAAGTTCATGGGGACAATGCCCCAAAGAAATCAGCAGTTTACGAGAGGATAACTCATTTCAAGCAGGGATGAGGTGATGTTGAAGATGAGCTGGCTGTGGCAGCCATCAACATCAATTTGTGATGAAAAAATTAATCTTGTCTGCACCCTAATCAAAGAAGACCAATGACTAACAGCAGAAACAATAGCCTACCTACACCATTGACATCTCAATTGGTTTAGCTTACACAATTCTGACTGAAAAATTTTTGCTCAATGGGTACGAAAACTTGCTCCCAGAATAGCTACAGATGAGCAGAGCTTTCAATAGAAATTTTAAAC
>NW_007791699.1:0-1829 GCF_000696425.1 Galeopterus variegatus
CCCCCCCTCTAATCACCCTAGATTTCTTCTCACCCCCTGAAAGAATAATGGTTGCTCTGTTGATTTGCTGCCCAAATGATGTGTCCAATGCTGAGAGGTGTGATCAGGTCCCCCGATGCTATCATAGAGCAGATGCCTCTTCTGTCACTCTGAAATGGGCTCTGTGGAGACAGACATCCTCCTCCTTTCTTTATCTCTGCTGGTGACTCTCCTTGTGTTAACGCACTCCAGTGGCTGGCAGACCATCTGCATAGTGGTTGTGGCATCTAGCCGCCTTCACGGCAGCCATGGTTATCGTGGTGGCTTTGGTAGGCCACCCACATGGAGAAGATGCTTTTGGCATGCTCCTTGGCACTGGCAGTGTGCCTGGTTGTGGAGAATGTCCGATCCCCAGCTCCATACCCCAGGTCCCAGAGTGGGTCCTGAGGCACTGACATGGTGAGCCTGGTTGAGGGAGGGGGGTGTTAAGAGAATGTTTCTAAGTCTACCTGTTGAAGGCTTTGTGTCCCCTTGTGAGGGGCTCTGTGTCTGCTATTGATAACTGAGTGTATCCCCTGATGGCTCAGTGCACCTGTGGATGGCAAGTGTCTGGCCATAGGTGGCCAACTATTCAGCTGTGGAGGGCCAGGTGTCCCCCTGTGGGTGGATGTACACCCCACCTCCATGGCCAAGCATCCAGCCATGGGTGGTTGACTATCTAGCCATGCAGGGCTGATTGTCCATGTGGGTGGTCCTGTGACTGGCTGCGTATCTGCCCTTGAACGACTGTGTGTTCCCCTGTGAACACGGCCATTCCCTTCTCTCTTTTCCTCCCTCTGTGGCCTGTTACTAGCCGGTCTGGAGATTGAGCTGAATCTGGCCTCAACTTCCCCAGTCCCTGGCATCTCTCCATGAGGCTCTGGCGAGTGCAGTCCATAGCATGTTTGTGTGTGGAGGGGACACTGAGCACAGTAGGATGGCACCCAGGTGGCCGAAGGGGTGACATTTCCTTCCTGCCCCCCCACCCCAGGCCGAGGCACCGGAAGGAGCAGGGCACGTATGCACTGTCCCTGATCTGCAGGAAAACTGTGTACCACTACCTCATTAGCCAGGACAAGGCGGGCAAATACTGCATTCCCGAGGGCACCAAGTTTGACACACTCTGGCAGGTAGGCTGCCCACACACCTCACTCTGGGGGCAGCGCTGTGATGGACGCCCAGGCTCCGGGGAGGAGAGGAGGCCCTGCCCTGACTCCCCTGTCTGCAGCTGGTGGAGTATCTGAAGCTCAAGGATGATGGGCTCATCTACTGCCTGAAGGAGGTGTACCCCAACACCAGCGCCAGCACTGTCTAGGTGAGTGGCCGCAGGCTGGGCTGGGGGGCAGAAGCCCCATCCCCCACCCCCTCCCTGTCCTTTCTGCTCCCCCAGGGGCCGCTGCTCCCACACTCCCAGCCACCGCTCCACGTTCACCCACGTGAGTCAGTGGCATCTCAGAGCTGGGGACCCAGGCATGTAGCTGGGTGGGTGGGCTCCTGGGGAAGGCTGGGATGGAGGAAGGGGTCTCTGTGGAGGGGAAGAGGGTCTTCCTCAGCACTGCCTCTGGGGAGTCCTGAGTGGATGGTGGTCTCATGAGAGGGGCTGGGTGCCCCCAGCTCGGGCGCTGCTGACCATTGCTGACCCTGTGTCCTATAGACTCGGAGACGGATCGACACTCTCAACTCAGATGGATACACCCTGAACCAGGTCAGCCGGCAGAGATGGAGGTGTGGGTGGGCTCAGGCCGAGAACGGGGTCCCTGGCTGGGCTGTGGGGTTTGGCAGGGAGGGTGTGGGCCAGGCCCAGCCTACAG
>NW_007791700.1:0-1829 GCF_000696425.1 Galeopterus variegatus
TACCATAGACTAGGTAGCTTAAACAACAGATTTATTTTCTCACAGTTCTGGAGGCTGGGAAGGCCAAAATCAAGGTTCCAGCAGGGTTCTGCTTCTGGTAAGGGATCTCTTCACTTGCAGACAAGCCATCTTCTCACTGTGTTCTCACATGTCAAGGAAAGACCAATCTCTGATGTCTCTTCCTCTTTCATAAGGACACCAGTTCTACTGGATCACAGCTTCATTCTAATGACCTCGCTTAACCTTAATCACCCCCTTAAAGGCATTATCTCCAATACAGTCGCATGGGGGGTTAGGGCTTCAACGTATGAATCTGGGTGATGGGACAAAATTCAATCTACAGCATAATCTTTCTCTTCAAACATTAGGAAATGCTGCTTTCTTATAAATACCCAAGATAACGGTTGGCTCAGTTGGTTAGAGCACAGGATCCTTGTATCAGCCAGCCACCAAAAAAAACCCCAAAAAAACAAAAATCAATACCCAAAATATACACTTAATAGTAACGTTTTTAACAGTTATATATAATTATTTAGTTTTCTAAGCATTTCCACAAAAATAAACTACACAGATGTCCTGGTTTGACAGGTGAAGGTATTAAATAAAGCTCAGAGATACTATTTGTCCAAGGATTCCCTAATTAGTAAATGGAGGAGCTAGGACTAGAACCCAGATCTGAATCGTAGCCCAGTGGTCTTTATTACATAGCTCTTAATCTTATCATACACACATGAAGGATGGGAATTCTCTCTCTCTCTCCTAATATTCTGAACAGCAAAAGGAGCTTGGGGGCAGGGAAGGGGAATGTAAGGAGAAGATAGGGTTGCAAGCAAAATGAAATGAACAAGAACATTAGTTTGGAGGTCTGTGAGCCTAAGGAGTCAGCAGGCCCAATGGAAGAATAAACCACAAGGCTGCAGAAATCCTGTAGGCCCTCAAGAGCATACTAAGGCTAATGGGGAAACAATGAAGGATTTTAAAGAAGAAAAGACATGACTACTTTTAGGCTTTAGAAAGATCACCTCAGCTGCAGTTTTGTAAACTGGATTGGGAAAATGCAGGGAGACACAAGAATGAAGAAGGGATTCTGTTACAAAATGCACTCTGTGCCACACATAAGAAAGACATCTTTATGTTAACTATCCCACTTAGCCTAACTAACACAAGGAAAAAGAAATTTGGAGAGGGTAAGTAATTTGCCCAAGGTAGCACTGCTAGGAAAGAATAGAGCCACTATATCTCCAAAGATCATGGTCTTCCACTATGCAACAGCCTCCCATTCTATAATTCTAAGAGTGAGCAAAGTATAGTTTTTTTGGTTTGGGGGGTTGGGGGGAGGTTTAGCAGCTGAATGGTACAGGAATCAAACCCTGGACCCTGGTGTTATCCGCACCACTGTCTAACCAACTGACTAACTGGCAAGCCCTTGAAAAAGTGGCAGGGTGAAACTACTAAAGTATTGCCTCTAAGATGAACCACTCTAAGTCATAATTAATTTGTGTGCCACATCAATTTTAATTCACTAGAAGGGTAAAAAGAGGACAGTGAGAAAGTAGACTTTCTCAGGATAAATGAGAATGTTTTTGATCTAGAAACAACTAATGTTCTACTATAGGGGTTCTATAAATGGAAGAAACAAAAATTAAACAACAGTTTTCTGAGTTATTTCTCACTGAAGTGAAAAATTCACATCTTTAATTCATACCAAATAAATGTACCTTTGCTGAGAAATTAACTAATATAATGCATCTTTTTACAAACTATTAGGTAAGGTGGTAGTTAACAATGTCACAATGAACATCACTCTTTTTTTTTTTTTTTTTTGGTTT
>NW_007791701.1:0-1829 GCF_000696425.1 Galeopterus variegatus
AATATTTTGTACTTAGTTAAAATTCCCTTTGAAGAAACTAGGATGGCGACGGGTCTGGAGCAGGCATGCCAGGAGACAGCGTGACCCTGAGAAGTGTGCGCTGTGATACCAGAGTTCTATTTGCATTTCCAAGAGCAACCAAAAACGAATAAATCTTTCAACAACAAACCTATGATGACAAACAAGCAACAACAGATTCGAGGTTTTAGGGCCGACACAAAAGAAGACTCCTAAGAGTGCACAAGCCCTGCTGTGGGTTCGAGCGAGCAGCCCGAGCCAACAAAGGCCAAGTAAGTCAGCAGAGACAACACAGAAATGGAATGGAAGGCGCCGGACTGGCCCAAATCTGCGAGCTCTGTGAGTCACCCCCAGCCAAGCCAAACTTGCGGGCAAAGCCCGACTGCTCCCCGCCCCCCTGGCTCCCGCCTACCACACCAGGCCATGCACCCGCAACAGAGCTGCCTCCATTTTCTCGGGTGGGGGCAGAGACGGCCGCCTTAGAGAAGGTAGGACACCCATCTCTGCATGGCGCGGCTCCTCACTGAGACGTGCCATTTGCTTACCTCGACACGGGGCACCCCGGGGCCTGTGGACTGGCCTATAGTCCCACTATCCCCGTGGAACTCTGATGGGGCTGTTAGTGTGGGGAGCCCCCGGCCAGCGTCAGGAGGGCAGGGAAGAGGAGCCCGCCCATATCGTCTCTACACCACACCCTGGGCATCGGCCCCAGGTAAACTCCCTTTGTCCGGGAGGCAGATACCATCTCTGTGGACCTCAGTTTGGAAGAACCCCTAACTGATTTCTGGTTGGGAGAGGGGAGCCCGGAGTGCTCTGGAGCTACATTGAAGCTATCGTAGAGCTCTCCCAGAGGGCCGGCTGGTGCTGCGGGGAGTCAAATAGGAACTGTGTGCTGAGGGACCCTCCCCCGAGGAGTTCACACCCGGCAGTTAGAGACTGGACACCTTTTGGGCAGGGCGGGGCAGGGCACAGCTTTGATGTCTCAGATGAAAGACAAGGTTTGTAGAAGACACGCCTCAGCCCTGTTCTGAGCACACAGAGTGGGGAAGGGTCCGGCAAAAGGAGGCGGAGTCTCAGAAAAAAAATGATAACAATAAACACACCCTGCGGAACACTTTGCAAGGCTCAATAGCCCCACCTAGTGTTCACAGAGTGTGAAAATGCCCCGATAGCGAGGTGCAGAACACACAAACCTTGCGGGACTGGTAGGTTGGAGCAGACTTTCCGCAGAGGTCCAAGATCCGAGTGAAAAATCCCTGCCAAAATGAACAAACACCCAAAAAGAGATACCAGAAATGCAAAAAACCAAGAAAGTACACCACCATACGTTAATAAATCTCAAACTCTTGATCCTATAGAATAAGAAGCCCTTCAAATGAATGACAGGGAATTTCGAGTTATAATCCTAAAGAGACTGAATGAGATACAAGAAAGCACAGCTAGACAGCATGATGAAACCAGGAAAAACATACAGGACCTGAGAGAGGAAATCACTGCCATCAAAAAAAATGTAGCAGAACTTGCCGAACTGAAGAAGTTATTCAGCGAAATATAAAACACAATGGAGAGTTTAACCAGCAGGATAATGGAAGTTGAAGAGAGAACCTGGGATCTTGAAGATGGGCTCTTTGGAATAATACAAGCAGACAAGAAAAAAGAAAAAAGTATCAAAGATATTGAAGAAAATCTGAGAGAGATATTAGTCAGCCTTAAGCGCTCAAATATCCCAGTCATGTGTATTCCAGAAGGGGAGGAAGAAGGAGATTGTATTGAAAACATATTCAACAAAATAGTGGCAGAAAACTTCCCAG
>NW_007791702.1:0-1829 GCF_000696425.1 Galeopterus variegatus
TATCATAGAGTTAGAAGCACTGAAAGCCACCGTGGAGGCCAACTAGCCCAACCCACTCATTTTGTAAATGAGGACACTAAGGGTCAGGGAAGGTCAGTTAACTTGCTCAAGGTCACCCAACTACTATGGGGGTAGAGCTTAGACCAGATTCCTAGTCTATTCCTGAATCTTAGTTTATTTTAAACTCTATTACAATATGCTGTTTTTGCTGACTGTTGATGCAGAGGTATCAAAACATGGTAAAGTGGAAGAGAACAAATAATAAAACAAGTAACCAGACAAACAAACAAAATTGGGAAAAGTTGAGATAGTCTTGAAACTTTGAATGTTGAATCCTTTACCGCTTAGGTAAAGGATTATTTAAGATTTCTTGCAGGAACTGCATATCACTTTATTAGAAGCTGTCATATTTTTATAAATAAATATCGATATTGCAAGTAGATACACTAATTTAATTTTACCCATTATAGATCATTTATTTTGGTATCTCTCTCAATCCTACATAGGACCATTTCCTAAATAGGAAAATAAAGGCAGGTCTTTCATTTTATTTCACATTGAGTTACTAGAGCTTTTACTTCGATTGTTGTGATTGAAGCCCTGATTGGGAAATGGCTGGGTCCCATTCTCATATTTGTTGGCCCACAGACCCGATGAAGAAAAGTTGATTGTTCTTATTTCTGCATTTTTGTTTCCTCTGACAATATGTGAAATGAAGCCCCACCTGACAGGGTCAATAAAATGCTACTGATTACAATTTATCTGGAAAGCATAAACGGGAAAGATACAGGTCTTCTTTTATAGAATTGGCAGCTGAGGCTTATTGAACCTGAGCTAACATTCCCAAATGAAACGAGGTGGGGCAGTTTGAGTCATATGATAACAATGTTGTCATCCCGGGAACAGTCTCGGTATGAATCAGCACAGTTTTGTGAAAATTAAACACGTGAACACCAAGTGAACGTCTAGGAACCTCCCTCAGTCACAGGCACGCATACCTGTGTCCATGGGAGGGCCCCCCACTGAAGCGTGAAGTGGCCAAAAGTTCCCGAAGAAAGAAAGGGGCTGCTGTCACCGACTGGATGGGGTCTGTAATAGTATCGTCCTGTTTTCACTCTCCACAGTAGAAAATCTCTACTAGGCTAACAAGGCAGAGGGTAATGAGAAACATGCCAAGTTAAAAAAAAAAAAAGAGCAAGAGTGAGGGGTCTAACCTACCAACAGGAAACAAATGTGATCAATTACTCCAAGTGTGGAGCTCACAGATACCTTATCTTAGGGCTCCTTAAAATAAAAGCCTGATTGTTACCAAATGCGTCTAAGAAGTGAGAGAGAGAAACACATTCACGAGGGAGAGCATGGAGGGGGGTGAGAGGGAGGGGTGGCGAGGGTGAACATGACTTTATACTGATGTAAAGAAAAAATGCATTTCTACTGTTTCTCAGTCTCCTGACGTATTTAGAGAAGTGGTTACCAACCAATCATAGCCTTAACTGAGTAGGCAGCAAAACAGCTCAATGTTTGGAAAATAAAAGTCACCCTGACTATGACATAGGGGCGGGGGGCGATAGACCTAAATAGTAATATATCACGCTGCTGCTCATGCGGTCATTTTGAGGTGTTTGTTCTGTTCTAGGTAATTACTTGACTAAAATATTTTTTTAAAAGGTTAGTTTTGGAATTATGCAAAGAGAAAGTCTTTAGCAATAAATATATAAAAAGTATTAAACTTTGACGCAGACTTGAAATATTTACTTTTACATTCAATGTCTGGAAGGGAGTCTACATATAAAATGTTTACTTATTCTATGAAATAAATAATAATAATA
>NW_007791703.1:0-1829 GCF_000696425.1 Galeopterus variegatus
CTCCCAAGCGGTGCACTGTAGCAGTGCGCCACCGGGCCGGCCCTGACCTGTGTGTTTTTCAGGGCTGCCAGCCCTCTACCTTTGTCTGCAGCAAAATCTCAACCCATTCAAAAAGCCATTAATTGTCAACACAATAGACAAGGAACCCTGTAGTGGCTAAACATTTCTCTGTGGCATCTGGATAGCTGGGAAGGGAATTATACCAAGGAAATATTTCCCAGGCAATGATGTATCATTACATTGGGAAATATTTCTGAATATAACCTGGAACTAAAAGCTTAAAAGTACTAATAAAGCAGAAAGGAAAAAAGCATATGCATAGCCTCCTTTCCATATGTAATAACACTCAGTCTGGTTACATAGTGGCAAGAGGACACCTCCTTGCGAATCAGATGGAAGACTGGAGATGCTCCTCTCTTCTCTCTTCACTCTTCCCCTCCTCCTCTGCTGGCTTTAAGTCACTTGCAACTGGCTCTCACTTTGCTGTTTTTATAGCACTTGGTTAAAAAGTGGCTTTCTTAAACTCACCTGCTCTGATTAGGAATGGAAACAGTGGGCCTGCCTGCTCAGCTTCCATGGGAAACTTGAGACTGCACTCACTGTGGCCTCAGGGCCC
The DNA here is from genome assembly GCF_000696425.1 of Galeopterus variegatus. NCBI lineage: Eukaryota > Metazoa > Chordata > Mammalia > Dermoptera > Cynocephalidae > Galeopterus > Galeopterus variegatus. The sequence continues at coordinate 617 of NW_007791703.1, forward strand.
ATGACGGGCATGCCCATGCCACCCATGATGGCTCCTGCAGGTCCTCTCATGCCAGGGGAAACAGACTGGGTACACATTAATAGTGTTCCCCCTACTCCTAGGTCAGTGTGGCACATGTGCCATTCCACCTGGAGCCTGGTGGCTTGGAAGCTGCCTTCTGGGTGGCCAGGTTAGGTTGGCCTTTGCGGAGGTCCATTTGTTTATATTGTTCACCAACTTACAGAAAAAATTTATTGGCTCGGTATAGAGCAAAGTAAGGCCAGGAGGAGGAAGAAAAGGAGAGGGCAGTTTCTGTCCCTAATAAACCCTGTGTGCCAAACTTCACCCTGATCCTCTCTCTCTGGCGGCTTTGCCCTTTTGCAAATACCGGGTTTGGGAGAAGCAGAAGGAAGGTTCTGCAGTGCAAGGTTGAGACGGTTAGATTGATTTTTGAGAGATGGTATTTACTGACCAAAATGAAAAAGAAATCAGCTTTCTCCTGATCATCTCTTAAGCTACTCTGATTATAGTCTTGGCAAAGGTACAGGTGCCTGGGTGCTCACAGGCCCTGATGAAGAAATCAGAGATATGAACCATGATGCAGAATGTACTGAGCAATTGGCTCTGGCCATTTCAAACCTTTCTGTAGGCTGAGCCTTACCAGTGATTTAAGATAAAGTACGATGCTTTTAATTACACACCTAATTGTAAATGAGAGGAAATGCAATCAGCAACTCCTTTCCACACTCTACATGGAATCGAGGTGACTGCTGAGTCCAGAAAAGATGCAGCCATTGAAGGAGCCCAGGAAATTTCTGTCACCCCCATGGGTGGGGGGAAGAAGTAGAAGAGAGAAGAGTTGCAAATATGATGAGAGCATCATGTCCCAAGAATCCATTGTTGCCACAGGGTCACTTGCAGCAAAAGCCTGGGTTTGAAATTTTGGCTGAACAGCATTTAACTCTTCCAAGTGTTGCATTTTCTAGCTGATCTGACTCATGCTAACTGAGGACACTCTCTTCATATACTTTCTTCTTAGGCAGAGCAGAGAAACAGGGTAAAGGGAGGAAGGGGGTGGGAGGAAAGAGGAGGTGGGAGGCCTAGATAGTCCAGTGCGCATTCTTATTCTCTTTTTCTTGCCCTGGAGGCTATATGGGAGGGCTCTGTCTCCTCCTAAGCAGAGTGGGGCTGGTTGCTCTGGCCAGGTGCTGGGCATCCTTACAGTTAACAGGGG
>NW_007791704.1:0-1829 GCF_000696425.1 Galeopterus variegatus
ATATATACCACAGTTTCCTTATCCAATCATCTATTGATGGACATTTAGGTTGGTTCCATATATTGGCTATTGTATACAGAGTGCAGCTCCAGTCTTAAAGCAGCCGTGACCTGAAATGCTCTGAGCAGTTTTTCTTTTCTCATCGTGGTTTCTCCAGAATTCATGCATTCAGTAGGTTTTTCCTATTCCCCTAAGCTCCAGTGGCCCCAACTTGGCTTTTGTTACATTTTTATAGTTGTAAATTGGTTGATTTGTGTCTGAGAGAGTGATGCTGGGGCCGTCTATTCTGCCATCTTGACCAGAACCTCCTTCCTTCCTTGTTTTGAATGTAGACAAGCATAGTTGTAATTATAAGGCAACCTTCATCTTTTGTCATAATTGGCATTATCTCATATCGTTTAAAAATTTATTACCATAAGTTTCTATTTTATTTTTTATTAAAATATTAAAATTTCATTGCCAAATTTATTAAAAATATTATTCAAAAAGAAAAGGAAAACAACCCATAAGTCTTTACCACCTAGAGATAATCATTATCAATTCCTAATACATTTCTTCCTTGACATTTTATCTGTATTTCTATCCATAATTTTATGAAATTATAGCTTTATTTCACACGTTATTTTGTTATTTTTCTATTACTATCTAAATATTGTGAATAAATTTCCTAATTGTTTCCCATTGTATAGCACCACATTTTCTTTAAATAATTCCTATTTTTGGAGAATGGGCCCATATCTTATTGTCTAGATAGATTGAACTTCTTAACTTCTATCCAAGAAATAGAATCTGGATGACCCTTGTCATTATAACATGTTATATAGTGACTGTTCTAAGGGCTGCAGCCTAGTTTAGACCTTAGTTGAAAGAAATTTCTCTTGCAAATACTAAATTCTGATCTCCAGTTTAAGCCCTTAAGCTTTCTACAAACTTCTGAAATGGGTTGATTATCTTCTACTTATTTTTCTCGATCTGTTTTCCATTCTTATCCATCCTACTTTGTGCTCAGAAAGCTGATTTATATGGACTATATAAAGAGTTTCTTTGCTCTCTGGATTTTAGTTGGGTCTGGCCAGTTGGAAGCCCTGACCACAGATGGTGGTCTTTCTATTTTTTCTACCTAACTTTTCTTCACCACACGGAAAAAAGGTCTCACCTGAGGCTAGTACTTTCTCCTTGTGAAGACTGTTGCTACGTATGACCTACCGAATGGTTGGTCCAAAATTGTTTCTTGTAAATAAGGATCATCCATGAGGAATGCTATTTTTATTTTATATCAGGCTATGGTTATCTTGCTGTAGCTTCTTCTTTTTCTCTTCCTTTTCCTCCCCACCTTTCTCCTCTTTATTTTTGAAGTTGTGCCATACTGTGTACATAGAATTATGTATTGTATTCTGTGCTTGAGCTTGCATAGCTTCAGCTCATCAGAGAATGTTGTGCTGTTTTCTGATTGCATATTATTTTAATTGAATGTGTAAAGAAGATCTTTCCTGCCTCAATTTTTCTAATCCATCAATAGAATTGATTTCAGATACTAAAATGCATGTGAGCTAAATCCTCACATTCAGAAGTTATAAAGAATAATGTCAAGAAACATATTGTTGACTCTTAGATCCTTGGCCAGATCAAGGAAATAGAAAGAAATCAGATAATAGTGAGGAGGAATTTGTGAGAAATTTTATTTTTTTTTGTAGAGAGCTGTTGTCATTCCGTGAATTCCAACCTACACCCAAGACTACAGTGGGGAATGAGAATTGGAAGTACTGTCTGAATCATGCCTGACAAAGCTACTGTGGTCCATAATCTCAGGATGGAAGTCAGCTTTCACC
>NW_007791705.1:0-1829 GCF_000696425.1 Galeopterus variegatus
GGCCCAAAATTTGCTTTTGATGATGCTGAAACTGCAATCCTCATCTCCCCTCCTTCTGTTTATGTATTTTAACCTGCAATTTAATTTCTCCAGTGGCTGCTTTGTCCTTGAGGTTAGCTGTAGTAGATGCAACCAAGTGAAAAGGAGTTTGCTGGATCTTGTCCTCATGCAAGGGAAGTTCAGAAATATGAGGATGGCAGGGAGCTGGAGTCATATCCAGAGGTGACTCTAGCATCCAGAGAAACAGATGGGTCTTGCGTTCGACTGTCCACGTTTCACTGCATGTCAGCAAGAGAACACACTGTTGTAACACTTCCACTGTCTAAAACTACAGCAATTACTTGCAGAACACTAATAAATTATTGCAATATGCTGAATTTGGTAATTAATTTGCATAAACCAGATGTTGGTTTTTATAAGATTAAAATGTATTTTGAGTTATTTTTTTCATTTTCGCTGAGAACCCTAAAGAGAAATACACTTTAATCACATCAAAGTGCAGGAGGATGGACGGTAGAGAAGTCGAGTCAGCATTCAGAAAAGAAATGGGGACTTCTTCATTTTTACCGTGGTTAATCAAATTTTCATCAAAACAGTCGTTCATTTGGACCCTCCCATACAACCTGGTTTCTTGGTTTCAGGTGAGGAGTAGGGCATAAACAACTAGAACATTCCTCTTCCCCTACTTGTTTTGATTAATGACTCTTCATTGCTTACACTACCCGATTTCTGTTGGTACAGTGTAGACAAACATGCACTGTAAGATCTCACTAAAAAACATGTGCACTGCTGATGGTACAGGGTTTCTTTTGGGGGTGATAAAAATGTACTGGAATTAAGTAGTGGTGATGATTGCACAACTTTGTGATACACTATCCTGAAAACCACTGAATTGTACGATAGTAATAATAGTAAAAGTATAACTCACAGGCTTTATCTAATCACTCCCAGGTACATGTGTTACATTTCTTTTCCTTTTTCCATTCCCTGGTTGCCATTTGTTAATCCATGCATGTTAATCCATCTCTATGACAGATTAAAAATTATCTATGTTTAATTAGGCATTCATGCAACAAATTATTTACCTTGTATGTTTCCTTGTGTATAGTATATTTGCTATTTTCTTGTGCAGAGGCCTAAGTCATTTGCTTAATTTCTCTTCCTTTAGGGACCTACCACTCTCCCAATCCATGTAGGTCAGGTGAACTATGAAGTAATGCAATACTCAAATCCTTGCTATAGGAGTGGACTCAGAGCCTGGTCTTGGCCAGTCGTAATCTCCCATGGCATTTACTATAAAAATATTTGGAAGGAGAGGGCCTCTCTTTTTCTGTGATTGAAGTTATAAAGATGATGGGAGCCCAAGGCTACCAGCAGATATCTTACCATTCCTAAAGAGAGGTCTGTCTGAGGGTAAATCCAAGCAGAGAAAAAGAGATCAAGAGATATAGAGAAATAAGGATGAAAGTGGAGAATGAGATAAAAGAAAGAGAGAAAGTACAAAATTATCTGAAAGTCTGGATCCTTTATGCAAGTAACTAGATTCCTCTCCTTGAATTTCTGAAAGCTATGCACTAATATATGTACCCCCACCCCCAACCTGTGCACACACACACTCCAGCCAGCTTTACTTGGGGGTTTTGTAACTTAGAAACAAAAATACCAACATTAGATTAGTAAAACCCAGCTATGTTTTTTGAAAGAATTTGAAGAATAAAGGTATAAACAAGCCTATAAATAGATACATATGAATATAGTGCAAAGCAATGCAAGAAGTACATATAAGATATATTGAGAAAAGGTGGAAAATTTCATGTTTAATTATAACT
>NW_007791706.1:0-1829 GCF_000696425.1 Galeopterus variegatus
TTTTGGAGGCTGAGAAGTCCACAGTCCAAAGGGTGCATCTGATGTAGGGTCCTCTCCTGGGCGGGAACTCTCTACAGGTCCTGTGGCAATGTAGGGTATCACATGGCAAAGATGGCAAGAGCTCCTAACATACCCACTTTCTCTCCTTATCAAACCACCAGTCCATGCTCATGACAACCCATTAAACCATCAACTCATTACTCCATGAATGGATCAGTGCATTCAAGAGGGCATAGTCCTCAGGATCCAATCATCTCTCAAAGGCCCCACCTTTCAAATACCGTAATAGGATTTCCCATCCTCTTAACACTGTGATAGTGGGAATCAAGTTTCCAACACATGAACTTTTGGGGGACCCATTTGACCCATAGCGGATAACAAATAGTTCTTCATTCCTCAAACCTTTATTTTGTTCTCACAGTGTTCTAGACAGATGAACTCCCTGTCGGTAGACCAAATATGTTCATAGAACATAGTGTAGTAACAGCGGTCAAAGTGCTCCAACAATTCCCACCTCCTGGTATTCACATCCTTTCATGGTCCCTATCACACTATCTGTGTAACCAATAGCATATGGCAGAAGCGATGGAGTGCCATTTCCAAAATTAAGTTTTAAAGAACTGTAGCTTTCATTTTGGCTACTCTCTTGGGTTGTCTCTTCTCTTGGGTCACTCACTTGGGGGAAGCCTGGTTGTGAGTGACCCTATAGAGAGGCCCATGTGGCAAAGAACTGGAGCCTCCAAGTGGCTGTTGGGTTTGTTATCAACAGCCCCATGAGTGAGCTCAGGGGTAGATCCTCCAGACCCTGGCAAGCTTCAGTGACAGAAGACCAGGCCAACAGCTTGAATGCATCCTCATGAGAGACCCTGACCATCTAAACACTGCCAGATTCCTGACCCACAGAAACTGTGAAATAATAAATGTCCATTTTTTCCACCTGCTAGATTTTGGGGCAATTTGTTATGCAGCAATAGGTAACTAATTCACAGTTTGCTTTTGAGTCTTCAATAGTTTTCTATAAATCAAATGTTTACAAAACTATTTTTTTTAATTGAATCATAATTGATTATACATATTTTTGGGATTCAATGTTGACAAAGGTTGATCAAATCAGTATTACTAGTATGTATATTGTTACAAATTGTACTAATTCCAATCTCTCCCCATCCCTCTCTCCCTCCCCCCTCCCACCACTGATAACCCTAGATTTCTTCTCCCCCTCTGAAAGAGTAATGGTTACTCTGTTATTTGTTGCCTAGGTATTTGTCCAATGCTGAAAAGTGCGTTCAGGTCCCCCAATATTATCATAGAGCAGATGCTTCTTCTGTCACTCTGGGATGGGCTTTGTGGAGAGAGACATCCTATTCTTTTCTTTGGTCTGTGCTGGTGACTCTCCTTGTGTCAATGCACTCCCATGGCTGACGGACCATCTATGTGGTGGTTGTGACATCTAGCCACTTTTGCAGCAGCTATGGTTACTGTGGTGGCTGTGGTGGGTCACCCACATAGAGGTGATGTTTTTGGCATGCTCCTTGGTACTGGTGGTGTGCCTGGTTGTGGGCAGGGGTGTCTGGTCCCCAGATCCATGCCCAGGGCCCCAGGTTGGGGCCCTGAGGTACTGGCAGTGTGCCTGGATGTGGGAGGGGGTCCAGCCCCTGGTTCTAAGCCCCAGGTCCCTGGGTGAGGCCTCAAGGTGCTGGCAGTGTGCGTGGTTATGGATGGGTGGTCCAGTCCTCAGCTCCATGCCTTGGGTCCCCTGATGGGCCCGGAGGAGCTGGTGGTGTGCTGGGCTGGAACTAATTTTTTGTTCTTTGCTTACTTCTAAAACA
>NW_007791707.1:0-1829 GCF_000696425.1 Galeopterus variegatus
AAGAGGGAAAACACTGCTGGCTAGAGAAAAACAAAATTATAGTAAGTGGAGAGTAACTACACTGAGTTTATAAACTAATGAACAGGAAGCCTAGGGAACAAACCATAGAGTTCTTTCTGGGACTAATCATTAATACCACTAAGCCATTTATACCATTCTGAGCTTGCAATATTGGGGCTGAAAAGGATGATAAAGTTTTGAGACAGATTGGCATCGGAAAACTTTCCAAAGAGAAGAAGGAAGATAAAAATATTCATAATTGCTGAACTTTTTTTTAAAAAAATTCAGCTATTGGAGGTTTTATGTCATTGATTTAGTTTTTCAGAGATAATAAGATGAATAATTGTAGGGTAAGGAGAAAAAGTAATTTATTTCATAGCTATAGAAAAGCCCTATTAAAATATTACAAGTTTCTTTAAAAAGTGTCTTTCCCTAAAATAATGTCATTACTAACATAACTTTCAAAACTTGCAAACAAAAACATTTTTTTCTTACATTCTGTCTTTTGATGTATGCTTAATAAATGATTCCAGGATGATTAAGAAATAATCAAATTAAAGAAAGTGTTTTAAAGAAATTATGTTAAATCAATGAAGTTAGTATCCCCTGATTAAATATAGATTTAATACTTTAAAAAGTAATTTTTTATATTTGACTTTGATTTTTCACCAGAATTACAAATAGAGCTATGTTGAAGTTAATATCAATGCTGCTAAGGAAGGAAACAAAGTAATAATTTTGCCATGTTACAAGATTACTTTATGTTCTAAACAGTGAACATACACTTTTCAGCTTTTTTACTTCTTCTGCGGTGAACAAATTCACAGAACTTTCAATATTTTTCATTCCAAATCTTCTATGAATTTTTGCTAGAAGTAATTCCTAATGCAACATTAACAATTCTATTGTGGAAAACTTGGTCAGAGGCTTAACAAAATTAATCTAATAGAGACTGTAAAACCTGTTCTCATTGTTGTAATAAGCATCTTTGATTCCAAAACCACCACTGCAGAGAATATTAAAGGTGAAAATTTATTTTGATCTTTATGTGTAACTTCACAGAGATGAGTCTTCTAAGACAGTGTTCTAGAGAATAAATTAATATTAATTCTGCTGTAAATACTTCTAAATGCAACTAAGAAAATAATTCAAAATGTGGATATACGTCAAAGAGGTTGTACTGTATCAAGTTATTCCTATATCATACAATATGAGTGTTATATATTATGAAATTATATCTCATCTATATAAAATACAAGAGTACTTCAGTTTGTGGAAATATGGAATTAAAAGATAATATGAATGTGTCCATGAACTTTTTGAAGAACCCTTGTATATATCATATATGTATTATTTACACACTTGCTCAAGAATTATTTAATTGTTGGAGAATGTTTGTCTTTGTATAATTTTATTAGTGATTAGGTACTATAAAGTCTCATGGTAAATTGTAGATTAATATCTGATAAAAATATTCTCAAAGGGTATGATTTTTATATCATGGAGAACATTAACCAATTCAATGTAACAATAATCTTATTCTAATCCTCTTTTTCTTTTTTACTGCATTTCCTGATGGATTGATACACCCCTGTTTCTCAAATGTTCTTCAAATCAACATCATAACTATACTGGTATGCACATTAATTAATGAGTTCAATAAAATATTGAACACGTGTTCATTCTTACAAAAATCAAGTTTTAACATTTTGAATACTATGCCTTGACAAACCAAGAAGTCACTTTCTGTTACATTTTCTTTAAGTATTTAATTAAAATAAATTGCATGAATACAGTCTTGTAAAAATGTACATTGAAACAATAAAGGG
>NW_007791708.1:0-1828 GCF_000696425.1 Galeopterus variegatus
CACCCTTTACACTGATTCAACAAACAAACTCTTTTTATGATTATGTGCTGGGCAAAAGGGTCAACTTGAGCAAAGGCACTGACTTTGGTGGAAGAAACATAGTTTTGAAATGTTTGCTCTTTGAGTCTCTGCTTTTGGGTGGTATGGGGTACCCTGTGCACAAGTTGCATAACTACCTTTTGGGAGAGGGTACAAAGCATTCAAGGCCCTAAAGGCCCCGATGATGAGTCATCATTTTTATCTAGTGTGCTTTTAATGCTCGGGCCCTGAGCACCTTGAGAAAGGAGATGGAAACAGCTGGAGAGTCCAGAGTTAGGGAAGACGGGACAGTGTTCTGCTCCAGGCACCAGAGAAGGCTGCTGGGAAGGGGTTGTCTGTGGAATTCCTCACCCCCAAGTTTGTGCTGGTGAACAGACTACCTCAAAACTACTAAAGCCTTGCCAGAAAGGAGGTGGGACCTGAAATGGGTGGGACCCATTGGGCAGTGGCAGGGCCAGCAGTGGGCACAAATGGAATCCAGGTGGCGTCATTGAAAACCAAGTCTAGAGGTGCAAAGGGAGCCAATATCCACTGACAACCCTGGACCAACACTCCCATGCCAGCCCCACTAAGGAACTGCCTCCCTTGTCATAACAATTCCATGTCCCCCAAGGTTTGAACCAGAAGGAGCACTGAATAAATTTCCAGGTGGACAGGGACACCTACTTGACCTCTGACTGTGTCCCTCTTGGCACCCTCCGCCATGGTTTCTCAGGACTCTGGTGAGTCTGATTGTCTCTCTACCTTCCTACGTGCTCCACAGTTGTCTTGATCCCAGGATGAGGTGGAAACTCGTGCCTGGTTAACATCTCTCCTCAGTTCATTCCTCTTAGTAAAACTGATGCACAGGAATGCTTTAAAAAACAATCTTTACGGGCCGGCCCGTGGCTCACTCGGGAGAGTGCGGTGCTGATAACACCAAGGCCCTGGGATGAGGTGGAAACTCGTGCCTGGTTAACATCTTTCCTCAGTTCATTCCTCTTAGTAAAACTGATGCACAGGAATGCTTTAAAAAACAATCTTTACAAATAAGATTACGGATGGCATGAAAGTTAAGATTACAGATTTCAGGTCTCACAGTAACTTCATGCGGGCCAAGGAGCTGGAGAAGTTACCCTCTTCCCCTTGTAACAGAACGAGCAGAATTTTTGCAGTCAGACCTGGTTCACAGCTCGGCTCTGCCACCAAGGACTTACCCTCGACAGCCGCTTCGCTTCTTGGTCTTACTTCCACATGTATAAATGGAAGATAACGATATTAGCTCATAGGGCTAGCGTGAGAGTGACAAGGAACGAGCATCAGCGGAATTCTTGGAAGATGCTGTAGTAGAGATCCAACTGTTTTACACCACTGTCCTTCTCTGTCTCTGACACCTGTCCATCCCTAGACACTGAAGCCACCTCACTGAAGCCACGTTTCCTTCCTGAGTCAGACCACATAACTATAAGCAAGCTCTGCTACCCACCTGGGTCATCTTCCTACTCTTCGAAACTAGGTCCGAGAGGCGCATCTTTGCCGCAGCCGATCGACAAGACTGTGGTCGCTGACCCAAAGGTGGTTGTCTTCTGCTGACGTGGCACACTGACGGAAGTGGACTTATGCTGCATAACTTCGTGTTATGCCGTGTTGAAAGACAACAATTAAAATGGCCACTGGTGGGCCTTTGTCTCATAGCCCCTGATATATGGGGAGACTGAAGAACACCCTGATGTGTCGGTTGAAAGGGTGTGTGTGTGTGTGTGTGTTTTCTCTTGGTGTTCCTGGTACCTCTGCCAGTTCGGGAAGAATA
>NW_007791709.1:0-1828 GCF_000696425.1 Galeopterus variegatus
AAAAAAAAAAAAGAATTCTTTTTGCTCTCATATGAAAAATCAAAGGCAGAGCTGGCTTTCAGCATAGTTGGATCTCTGGGCCTCAATGACTCATCTCTTCTTTCTACTGTGTTAACTCCATCTCTGGGCAGATGCACACATCATGCTGATGGGATGACTGCTATGGCAGAGGTCCCTGGTTGCCTACCAACAAATATTCTCCTCGCCTTCCAACGTGGTAAAATATTTTAGTTGGCAATATGGTCTCTCTTACAACTAGGTGTGCTTTGGGGATAAATTCTGGCTAATGGGATGTAGCAAAAGCGGTGTGTGTGACTTCTGGGCTGTTCCCCTAAAAAGAAAGATCATGTTTTCCCTTCCTTTCTCCTGCCTTCTGGCTGGCTAGAATGTGCTCATGCTGGTCAGAAGGGTCTTCCCCAGAAACGGCAGAGCAACAAGACAGAAGGAGCCTGGGGTCCTGAGCACTTTTGTGGGGCAGAGATACTATATCCACTTGGGCTTTTTATATGAGAAAGAAATCAGTTTTTAATCTTGTTTAAGCCACAGCTATTTGAGTCTCTTTGTTACAGTTGTTAGACCAATATCTCAATTAATTCATTTCTCCTTCTGACCTATCATTGTGGTCAGGGGATAAAATCTACTGACTGGCCAGGCCTCAGGTTGGGGCCCTATTCTAGAATCTGGGGATGGGACCAGCATGCCTGCACTCTAGGACTGAAAGAGGTGGAGAGTTGTTCCCCAAGGAATATTGGGGTGCTATCACCAGAAGCATGTGGAAGGAGTGGTAGGCAGGCTAAAACAGCACACATTCACCCTACCCCATTACCTCCTCATTCTCCTCATGCTTGTCTATTTAAATTCCCTGAAGAGAAAGTCTAATTGGCCTAACTCATCTTTTTCTACCCACTAGGACACAGGGAAGATTCCTGGCCTGTGGATCATCTACCAAGTGCCTGATAATGGACCAGTCAGCTATGGCTATGGAGATGGGTCACCTATGGCTGCCCCTTTGGTAGCTGTGGTGGACAGAGCAGACAGTGTGATTCACATGTCTTCAGAGCCCTCTGTCCACTTGCTGCAGTGGGTGGGGTTTATGAGGAGGTCTGGGGGGAACTCAGGAAGCAGACTAGTGTCTTCATCTGTTCAGGCTGCTGTAACAAAATACTGTGAGCTGGGTGGCTTCTAAACAACAGAAGTGCATTCCTCACAAATCTAGAGGCTAGGAAGTCAAGGCACCTACAGATTCAATATCAGTGAAAGCCCACTCCTGGGTTCCTACAACGATGCCTTCTCACTGTGTCCTCACATGAACGAAGGAGCGAAACAGCTCTCTGGGGCCTCTTTTATAAGGGCGCTCATCTCATTCACAAGGGCTCTGCCCTCGTAATCCAATCACCCAAAAGCCCCCATCTCCTAATACCATCACACTGGTGATTAAGTTTTTACCGTATGAATTTCGGAGGGAAACAAACGTTTAGAACTGGCAACTGGGTTCTTCAGCCCTGGAAATGGACTAGGGAAAAGGTGGGAACTGGCTAATGGTATCTGTATCTATGCTGTCTGCCCAGGCATCCAACAGTCTGTCTCTGCCTGTGGTCATCCCTGCAAAATGACACAAGGATCCTAGCTGGGTTATCTTCACCATGCCAAAGGCAAGACAAGTCCTTTAAATTTACTGCAAATGCTCATTGGGGATGGACCAGAGTGTTAACTCCGAATGCCAATAAATGTTGATAAATAATGCTATTACAAATGTGTTATTGCTCTGACACTTTGTTGTAACATCTTTCCTCTTACTTTTTCCCCATGTAGCATTTACTTTAAAAGG
>NW_007791710.1:0-1828 GCF_000696425.1 Galeopterus variegatus
ACATTATAGTTTGCAAAGTCATAGTTTAAGTTTTAAGTTTAACAATTGCAAAGATAATATGTTCAGTCCAATAGAGAGCAAAATCCTACAAAAATAGACCACATAGGTCATACCAAATAGATAAGTACATGGCCATAGTAGATTATTTAAGTAACATCAAAAAGGTATTCTACCTGAAAATCCAAATTCCAGCATTACTAGCCTTTGAAAGCTTACAGTATTTTTAATATCCCAGTACTCAACACCCTAAGTCATTGTATTATTAGCATACATGGCTTATATACCACTATGGAGTATACTGAACACACACACACACACACACACACACACACACACACACCACACAGAGTAATTTGGCAAATTAGAAAGAAAATTCCCTACAGTAGGGAAAAATCCAATATCAGTTTAATAGTGCTGCCAAGAATTTAGATCAGGAAGACTTGGTATCAGGAACTCAATATCCAGATGAGGAACATGATATGGTAAAACCTGGCACTGGCAATGAAAAGGATAAAAGGGGTCAGGGAAGAAGAGCAAGGAGGTGCTCCAGACTTGCCAAGAACACCATTGTGGGATGGTCCACAGTTGGAGCACATGCTTTTATTTCTTCAGACTTTGCAAATATGTTGGTAAATCTATAAACCATGATTAATCACCAAAGTGTTTCCATGGCATGGTTTCACATACTGGATATGCAAGTGACATTAAAAGCATGATCGTACAAGTGTGCTTTTACTCACCTCTGATTTAGTTCCCCTCTTACAGAAAGGAACACAGCAAATGCAAAAATAATTCTGGCCCCATGATTAAATTGACAAGAGCTCTAAACTTTTTTCTAGTATGAGATGTCTATCATTTTTAAGCTCAGAAAATAATAAAGAAAAAATCTTACTTTTTAAAAAAAATATGTATATATATGTGAACACTATTCAATTGTGGTGTTCTCTCAATGTCTAATAATAGTGATTAGAATCACGGTGGCCATGACAATCAAAAGATGAGACATGCCCTTGGGAGATACTTTTTCAGGTTTTAACTTGTAATTTGCCCTCGCCTTTTCAATGGGATGTGTTATCTAAGAGATCTGTAGTGACACATTTCACAGTAGAGAAGGACGTCATGCTCCTTGTGCTGCAAAAACCTTGTAAATTCTTTTCAATAATATGTGCTTTTACATTGATCACATTATTCTTAAGGGGATACTCTACTGGAATGATGGAAAAGTGAAAGACATTTGATCCATGCTTTAAAATTGTGCTTTTCTTTGGATGCTTGCAGCTTTCAAAACACTGGGTCTACAGGAAGCAGAGTTTCATATGTACAAGAGATGATTAGATGGAATTTGGAGCTAGGCAGAGAGAGTTCAGAGAGATTCTGTGGGTCCCTTTAACATTGTTGTCTCAAATAGCATGACCTACCGTGTTCCATAACTGACTTTTAACCTCTTAGGATAAGTGGCGCTCACAAAGCTTGAGAGAAGCCAAGCAGAGCTTCAACCGTACCTACTTACACGGATATAATCCACCGTAGGATTGATAACACACACTGGGCGCCCTAGTCCCAGAAAAGGGACAGCTGCTTTCTGTGACTCTGAGGTTGTCGATGGCCTTACTTCTAGAGAAAAACTCTCTATGAAAACTTCCTGTTTCTTTTCATAGTAGTAAAAAATCACTAAAATAAAGGGATTTTGGAAGTAGAGAAATGAAATTAAAAGGAATGAGAAATCTTGGCCTTGTCATATAGAAGGTGATGAACTAGGTTATACCAACATTTTTTTATATATATAAAGTAAAAACATTATATGTTTTAAGTTTCTTTTTTTTTTTTT
>NW_007791711.1:0-594 GCF_000696425.1 Galeopterus variegatus
GAGTTTACTTAGATCGAAGGGCTTGGTCTGATGAGTTTACTTACATCAATGAGCTTGGTGGGATGAGTTTACTTAGATCGAAGGGCTTGGTCTGATGAGTTTACTTACATCAATGAGCTTGGTGGGATGAGTTTACTTAGATCGAAGGGCTTGGTCTGATGAGTTTACTAACATCGATGAGCTCAGTTCGATGAGTTTACTTAGATCGATAAGCTTGGTCTCATGAGTTTATTTAGATCGATCATCTTGGTATGATGAGATAACTTAGATGGTGGAGCTTGGTCTGATTAGATTACTTAGATTGATGAGTTTGGTGTGATGTGTTTACTTTGATCAATGGGCTTCGTCTGATGAGTTTACTTAGATAGATGAGGTTGGTCTGATGAGTTTACTATGATAGATGAGATTGGTGTGATGAGTTTACTATGATCGATGAGATTGGTGTGATGAGTTTACTTAGATTGATGCGCTCTGTCTGATGAGTTTACTTAGATCGATGAGCTCGGTATGAAGAGTTTCCTTAGATCTATGTGCTTTGTCTGATGAGCTTACTTAGATCAATGTGCTTGGTCTGATGAGTTTACTTAGATTGAT
>NW_007791711.1:1574-1828 GCF_000696425.1 Galeopterus variegatus
ATTAGTTTACTTGGATCGATATGCTCGGTCCGATGAGTTTACTTAGATCGATGAGCTCAGTCTGATTAGTTTACTTGGATCGATGTGCTTGGTCTGCTTAGTTTACTTAGATCAATGAGCTTGGTGTGTTGATTTTACTTAGATCGAAGGGCTTGGTCGTTGAGTTTACTTAGATCGATGAGCTCAGTCTGATTAGTTTACTTGGATCGATGTGCTTGGTCTGCTGAGTTTACTTAGATCGATGAGATTGGTGT
>NW_007791712.1:0-1828 GCF_000696425.1 Galeopterus variegatus
GGCACATAACATTACCCATCACGGTGGGGACGCATTACAGTTTCTTTCTCCTCCTGACTCTGGCACCCCTCTTCATGATTATGTGTAAAATTTCATCATCAGACACTACGTGGTAAAGTTTGCTGGTCGCAAGTCTCCCGTCCACATCTTGAACTGGCTGGAAGACACTCGTGAGGCATGTTGGGGCCTTTGACTTGGATGGATGTGCTGACACTCAGATGAGTTCAGGTGTGGGGCAAACTGGGGCTGGAACAGCATGGCCCTGGGGATGGAGAGAAAGCCTGACACGGCAGGTGGGTGCTGGGAAAAGTAATTGGCAGGAGCAACTGCCACACAGGGCGGCCTAGGGACCCCACCCACAGTGTCTAAAGGACGTAACAGTTCTTGTGTGTTTGGGTAGCCGTGTGCTTGAACAGGGAAGTCCAATCTGAAAGTGAGGTCTACCTTGCATGGGAGGGTCCAGGAGGTTGGCAATACTCTTGGGCTCAGGGCAAATGGCTTCTCCACAGCAGGCTCTGAGAAGGGAGGAGAGCAGCGTGAGCTACACTGGGGGCAGGCTTCCGTGCATAAAGCTCAGGCTCAGGGAAGGGCCAAGCTCTAGCAGGACACAGAGACAGGACGTAGGCCTGGGGAACAGCCAGAGCATCCGACAGGGCCTGGAATGAAGGCTTCTGGGGTTGAGAGGCCACATGGTAAGCCCAAGTTCCTCCTAGTGCAACCAAATCCAGACAACAGACAGCAAGATTCAGACCGTGTCTGTTGCTGCTGAGGCTGCTTCCCCAGCTTGGACTGATGAGGGAAGGGGGTTGAGGCTGACCATGAGTGACATGGTGACATGGGCCCCACATCCTTGTGTGCTAGGGGGGACAGTGTGTCCAAGGCAATGGTGCCAATGGAAGGGCACACGCTGAGGGGGCAGTGGTTGATTTCCCCATGAGATGGCACTCATTCATAGTCGGTCTTTGTGTGTGCTGGTGCTTTTTATGTTTTTGCTTTGATTAAAAAAGGTGTACTGTAAATTATACTCTATTTTAGAATTCATAGAAATATGATTTGTCTTTCCTAATCTCAAAAACAGATTTCATGTGCTTTCATGATTCCTAGGGGATCGTATTTTGGATACTTAACTTCTGAGATGTGGTGACAGAGAGAGATAGAGAATATACTATAATCTCCTGCCCCAGCATGTGGGGACCTCATCTCTGTCCCAAGGAGCTCACAGTCTTGCTAGAATGGAAGATGCATCTACTCCCCTTGGACAGGCTAGACTTTGAGATGTGCCGTGCTAGGGATAAAAACAAGATGAGATTACTGGATGAGGAAGGAAAAGACTAAGTCTATCCAGAAGCTGCTTGAGAAAAGGTTGGAACATGGGTAGGTCATGAAGGAATGTTAAGATTTAAGGGGGAAAATACTTTTTCTGAAGGCTGTGAGGTAGGAGCCTCACAAACAACCCAGGTCTCCTGTGACAAAGTTGTCCAGCACATACATTTTCCTAAGAGCTGTTTGAGACAAGAGACCTCACTTCTGAGTCTGAACTTAAAGAGAAGAGGGTGAGAGGGAGGGGCATAATTTTAGAAAATCCAGGAAGCGCCCCAGCTTCTGGAGAGGGGAGAGAGCAGGTAGGCGGCAAAGCAGAGTTTTGGTAATTAGAAGGAAATGCGCTTTTTGAAATCATTTCAGGCAAGAGTTAACAAAAGATAGTAAGAATGCACAGCCTGGAAATCAACAAATAATAGCATATCACACTTTATATTTATATCAAAGTTTGTAAAGCAGGATCATGATGTAGAAATTTTCAATATTTCTGTTTAACAGATGAAGAAGA
>NW_007791713.1:0-1828 GCF_000696425.1 Galeopterus variegatus
AATTTCAGTGTAAGGAGTTTCTATTTCCTCTCAGATGTTACAGAGTGCCAGACTTAGAACTTTCAAACATGCCACTAAGGAGTTCAAAATCTAATTCTGGTTCTACTACTCTATTATGTTTACAATATATGAGATGACGGGGAATTATATAGTCAGATTTGGCAGCTTCTTACATGCTTATTTGACCATGGAGATATATCAAATTTAGAATTCTTACCTTAAGAATAAGGCAGCTGTAATTCATAATAGAATATTACAGAATCAGACTTGAAAAAGATGTTTAATGCACAATGCCTGCAATTTTTAAAGTTGATTTTTTTTTCTTAGTGCATTTTTTTCTACATTTTTGTCTTGGGAATTGTTTTATGGATTTATTTGCCTGGCAACCATAATCTATATATAAATATTTCATTTTTTATATCTAAAAATTTGCCACAATAATTATGGTTTATTGTTGCTTATCATTCAATAAATGCCTGTATTGGAAACAGCAAAAATAATGGGTTGCTTTTAATAATTCATGCCAATGGAAACAAAAAATAAAAATCAACTCATGTTTGATAAAATAACAGAGCCTATCAATAGGCTTAAATTTAAACCTAATATTTAGTTTGATAGTGACTTTTATCTTATTTTTTCATAGTTGTAGGCGTTGGAGAAGTTAGGTGATGATTCAGTCCATGCTAAAATGTAGTCATTTTCTCCATCTCTCCCTGGGTGATTTAAGCAGTTACCTAACTGAACTTTTTTGAAAAAGGCATTCAAATTAATGAGTCAAATTCTGAAGAAAGACCTATTGGTAGAAGACACTGTTCTTTTATTACTTTCTTCCTGTTTACTTTCTTTTCTTCCTTCCTTCCTTCAGTCAATCTTTTTTCTCTCAACATTGGTAAATTAATTCCTCTTATAATCTAGGTTCTGTTTTAATCACTGACTATCAGACAACATGAGTCCTCACCCTCTTTGAGAGTTTATATTTTATTTTAGGTATTAAGGGTTATTAATTATCTCCAGAAATTTTTTAAAGCTTGAGAGATGGCTTGCTACAAATCAAGTTGTTAGGGAAGATTTTTAAAAATCAAGATATAAAAGAATAAGCAGAATATAAGAATAAAAAGTAGAAACCTATTTTTGTCCGGAGTTGGGGATAGAGGTGAAATAAACAGAACAAGCTTTCAATGTTATCTCTAGAACTTTTCAGTTAGACAAGCTACTTATAAACAGTTATTGTTTGCTCAAATGCAAAATAGAAATTATCATATCTAATTCACAGGGTAGAGATACGAGTAAAATAATGCCATAGCACAATACCAGGCAAATAACAAGCATTTTATAAAGAAAAACTTGTGAAAGTTGAGAATTAGGAGAATGGCTGCATTAGTACAATGAGTTTTCTCTCTCCAGTGGGACTCACGACCTGAAGGACAACTACTTGATGAGGATGTCATGGAGGGAATTAAGTGGCTAAATAACATTAAAATCCCCATGAGACTTGATACTGTAATTCTATAGATATAAAATAGTAAAGTCTTGCCTTGAAAGAACAAAAGATTGATAGATTTTCTCAATCCTTACTGCTACTAACAGTGTTATTAATTATTAATTTAAAAATTAAAAAAAGGTTTTTAATTAGAAACTATTGTAGTGTTACTACTAGCATGGCCTGATTGTTTTGGGTGTATAGAAACAAAAAAAACATAAATACTTCTTACAAGACTTAATATGGACTTATGGTTAAATTACTCCACATTGTTAAATTCTTAATCCCATTTATTATGTATGAAAACTCAAAAGGAAATCAAAGTATATTTCAGTTATATATTTCAGT
>NW_007791714.1:0-560 GCF_000696425.1 Galeopterus variegatus
TTCTTAAGAGTGGTCTGGTCAGGTAAGACGAGAGTCATGCCAGAAGCTGTTATAGACAAGACATAGGCATACTCTCTACCCACAACTGTAGCTCATGTACAGACATATTTGGGACTTTGGAGGTATTGAAGAGCTTTTATACACCATATGGCCCAAATGACATGCCCACTGTATGCATTAACAAAGAAAAGAGCCCTCTGGGATTGGACTGAGGAAGGAGAACAGTCTTGCCAAGCCACAGAAAGGGCAATACAGCAAGTACAGGCTTTACAAGTGGCCGATCCCACTAAGCATTTTGAATTAGACATACGTATAACCTAAGAGGGGTTAGGACAGGGTTTGTGGCAGAGACAAAACTGATTCTGAACACCTGTAGGATTCTGGTCTCAGCTCTGGAAGGGTGCTGAAGTGCATTATTCTCTAATAGAAAAACAGTTTAGCAGCTGTGCATTCTGCCTTGATAGCAACTGAAGCTATCACAGGAACTGCCAAAATCCTAGTAAGAACAACACACCCCTTACTAGGTTGGCTGCACACAGGGCAACCAACTCTAAAATGGG
>NW_007791714.1:1544-1828 GCF_000696425.1 Galeopterus variegatus
CCTGTAGTCATAGAGAATGATAATGGAACCCACTTTACTGGACATGGGGTTCAGAGGTGGGCCTCCTAGTTTTCTATTCAGTGGAATTTACATGTGCCATATCATCCCCAAGTAGTGGGAATGATTGAACGGTACAATGGTCTTTTTATAAAAAGGACTAAGGCTATCTGCCCAGCCCTCATCCCTGAAGGAGTGGACATGGTGGTTATGGCCCACAGTCAGGATTCTAAATGGGAGACCCCACAAGGGCAGGCCCTCTCCAGTGGAAGCTCTGTTGCATAGGG
>NW_007791715.1:0-1827 GCF_000696425.1 Galeopterus variegatus
TTCATCTCTTAGTCACCATTAAATTATTCCAATTTACAGAATTATGTATCTAGAGATCTCACACCCAGTATTGGGTAGGAATCAGAATAGTGTAAGTTTGATTTCTCTATTTGTAGGTTATCTGGAGTAAATCCCAGCCACAAGAGTACTCCCAGATTTATTCCTGTACCTCATATCTCAGAAGAAAAAGAGAAAATATTCTTCTCTATATTTATTAAATTTTATAAGCAGCCTAAATGTATGTAACAAAAAAGTGGCATTTATTTTGTTCATAGACACACCTTTTTTCAGTGCATTATACAATACATCATATTGACTCTAATGGTAATAATGATACCCTATTTTGTTAATGGTTCTGGTAAAAATAGGAGCAACCTACTGCCTTGTCTTATATTAGTTGTCGTTCCCATTATTTAGAAAATGTTGGCTTGCTTTCCCTAATCACTTTGATAATATATTGTGCATAAATTTCTCCAGTACATACATTATGCATAAAAAGATTATATACTGGAGAAAATAAATAAGTACTACTGAGAAAGTATCTCATAATGGAGTTATCTAGCACATTGACCAAATGGTGAAAAGAGAATATACTTTAATTCTAAAAATTGGTGAGAGAGGGCGGGCCCGGTGGCACATTAGAGAGTGCGCCACTTGGGAGTGTGGCGGTGCTCCCGCCGAGGGTTCGGATCCCATGTGGAGACCGGTTCCCGCTCACTGGCTGAGTGCGGTGCGGGTGCAACGCTGAGGGTTGTGATCCCATTGCCGGTCCCCGGTATGGGCACAACACCGAGGATTGCGATCCTGTTACCGGTCAGTAAAAAAGAGACAAAAAGGAAAAAAAAAAAAAATTTGGTGAGAGAATATCATGAAGAGCTAATGACCAAAACAATTTATTAGAAATATTCTTTCCCAGTTTAAATCTTCTACTGCCTAGCCAAAGTTCCCTATTGCTAAGAGTTCTTGAGCTGTGCCTTTGATGCTTTGGAGGAACCATCTGCAATCATACAAACAGAGACAGTCAGTTACAATGAATTAGCTGGCATTGTATAACAGCTAATTACAAAATCAAGAGACTTAGTGATACCTAATTAGAGCCAGGCATGTGTAGACTCTTGCTCATAGAAATTATTATTTCATTATCTTTTAATCAGGTATGACTACAAAATAGTTGACTAGGGAAAGTATCCTAGCCAATAAACAAGGAATTATAGAGTTAGAACACCATTTAGAAATGATTAATTAATTAATAGATTTAGATAGCATCACTGGCTGATAACATTAAAGAGAGACACCTGGATGTTATGTGTCTCCTGATAGAAGCACACAGCATGCATTTTAAACTATTATTGCCAAAATTCCACAGCCAAGATATGAATTGATAGAGGTACTCAGCTGCAGACATGTGTTATCCTTGAAGGCATGTGTTATCCTTGAAAGCTTGTGTTTCTTGAAGAAAAAGAAAGCCTGGCTCTGAGGGTGGCTCAGAGGTTGGCAGGTGGCCACTGCATCCACAGGCCCAGAGGGTGGAGAGTGGAGCCACAGAGTTTATTTTCAGGCCTTGAACTCTGCTGGGTTTTAAACGTGCTTTGGACCAGCAACCCCTTTATTCATTCTATTTTCTCACTTTTGGAATAGGAATATCTATTCGACTCCTGTCCCATCTCTGTATTTGGGAGGCAGGTAACTTGATTTTTAGCTTCACAGGTAACAGGGAGGAATTTGCCACTGGATGGATCATACTCAGAGTCATACCCATACCTGATTTAGATGATTAAATGTGGAACTTTTTGAGTTAATGATACTTAAATGAGATTTTGGATTTAG
>NW_007791716.1:0-1827 GCF_000696425.1 Galeopterus variegatus
AAAAAAAAAAAAAAAAAAAAAAAAGGTAGGTCCACATTCTTCACTAACGACTGAAGAATTTAAGATTCAGAGATGGGATTTGCTTCTGGTTACTCCCAGATTCCGGAACTCAGGACTAAAAAGCCCTGGCTCCCAGACAAGATGTTTCTCAACCATTAGACATCTGGCTGGAACATAAGTGAATTTCTTTTACTTCGTGAATTATCTGTGACCTAGTTAGGTCTCCAGGAAGGGTCTCAGGTAAGGAACAGATTTCTAAGGAAATCTGTTCTGTCACTATTGTCTTCTTGATTTCAATTCTTCATTTTCTATAAGATGAGGGTGTGTTTGTATGTGTGTGTGTAGGAAAGGGCATTTTTATTTCTCATAAGCTTTCTGCATTTTATATTGAGAGGCTGCTGTCAGCGAAGTTAGATTTTCCTGGGCACAGGCAGCCCTTTGGCACCCATAGCTGCTCTCTACATGGTTTGATGCTGCCTCTGCCTTGGTGGCCGTGGGCAGGAACCTAAACTACTATACCCTTCGAGGAAGCTCAGCAGGGAGAGAATGAATTATCTTCAACCCTGAAGAGCCATCTAGCACTTTCTTTTCAGCCCTTACCCTGGCTTCCTGATTAATACAGGATCTTGCCTCTAAATTTCAGGGGTTGTATTGCCCTCCTCTTCCCTAGAGATAGGGTAGTCCCAGTCTGGGTTGACAGAGTGGAAGGGGTTGCAGCCCTGAGAAACAGGAGTGATGACATGAAGCCCTCTGTGCTCCAACCCTTCTCCTGGCCCTCACCAAATGTTGAAGGCTGCCTTCTCTGCCACAGCAGCCAGCTGGCAGGAGGAGGACAGGTTTGATGGTTTAATCACCCAGGGACACAAGTGGCTATTTTTAACTGCTCTGAAAAGAAGGAAGCTGGCTCTGGATTAAATTGGACACAGGAATGTGTTGGAAGCTTTAGCTCTTTCATGCCACTCTCTCCACTCCAGGCCCCTTCTTTAAGGGTCTCCTGAATGTGACTCTGTTCTGTCTTTCTTACCACAGAATTGTATAGCTACACTGAAAACCTGGAATTCACCACTAATAGGAGGTGCTTTGAAGAAGATTTCAAGACTCAAGGTGATCCCAAACCCTTACTTGTAGAGACCTGTTTTTTTTCTCCATGACATCTCAGCCTGAGCTAGTAAAAGGCTAAAACAAAGTATGGTCCTTCATCTTCCCTAACCATATACCCTTCCCTTCTTGTATATGAGATACAGGGTTCCTTATATCTCAAGTGGAGAGGCCATGGGTGGAAGCAGGAGAAGCCTGGGCTGGGTCCCTTTTCCTGAAATACGGGGCCAGGAGAGCAGAGGGATGGTGAGGTGGGGCTGGGCTAGAACCCTGCTGCCCGATAGAATCCTGTGCCTAGCCTAGTCTTTGATCTTAATGTTTAACCCCTGCCTCCAACTCTGCCCGACTCTCAGTAGCAATTTCATGTGCCCAAACTGTGATACTCTCAGACTTTCATTTCCTTACTTGGTCAATGGCAATTCAGTTTTCAGTTCAACAGATGTGGTAAGTATCTGTTCTGTGTCAGAGATGCAGGAGGCAGAGGTGAAGGTAAATTTGCAGCTTCTACAAACAGCTGTGGTCTGGTAGTAAAGGGGAGATGTGCACATCACAAAACTAGCTGAGGCCAAGAGGAAAATGCTAAGTGTCATAGAATAGTTAGAAAGTGTCTTGTGTCAAAACAGAACTTTTGGCTGGAGCATTAGTGAGAAAGAGGTAATTTTATATAGGGATTGTAAGGATGGCCAAGAATTGGACATGTAGATAGACAAAGGGAATTCCTTGAGGAAA
>NW_007791717.1:0-1827 GCF_000696425.1 Galeopterus variegatus
TAAATATTTATTACATGAACAGGTGAAAGAGTTATCCCCATGTGATCAAGTTCCACTTACACTTTATTACTGCACAGTACAATTTTAATTCCGTAAGCATCACTGCTTCTCACAATGTGCTTGGCGCCAGCTGGGCCCTACACATCCAGGGTGAATAGGATTCGCAGGTCCTTATCTTCAGGGAGTTTACAACCTAGTAAGAGATGCGGACATGACAGAGGCTGGCCTGGGTCTAACTGAATAAGGAGCACACACACTCCAATCAGATATTTGCTTCTACAACTTTGTACAGACAAAAATGTAAACCTGAGCACTCAGAAGATGGTGGCAGGAAGGCAGGAGATGGAGAAATGGTGGATGAAAAGACACCGAAGATGAGAAAAGAGAGTTCAGTAGACACCAAAGATTCATGCTTTTCACTTGGCATTTTGTTTCTTAAGTCTGAAAAGAAATGAAAAAGATACCAACTGCAAATGCCTACTATGTAGCACATGTTTCTAGATTATTCTTGTACATTATCTCATTTAACTCTCACAGCAACCCATTGAAACAGGAGTTCATTTTGCCATTTTATAAATGGGAAGACTGAAACTCAGGTCACTACTGGTTTTTTGCATACTGGGTTTTACTCTGGTTTAAAAGAGATCAGTCTCCTTATTTTTCACTTTTTTGTAGATTAGTGTAACAAATCATGCATCAGCAAACGTAGTTTATAAATGACCAGGCAAGAAATATTTTTGGCTTTGGGAGCTACATGATCTCTGTTGGATCCATTCAACTCTGCCATTGTAGTGCACAAGCAGCCGTAGGCAGCACTTAAACAAATGACATAACTGTTCCCATAAAGCTTTATTTACAAAAATAGACAGTGGGTTGGGTTTGGCCCATGAGTCATAGTTTTCCAACCCCTACAATAAATTAAACCATAAAGGATATGTCTCTTGTTTTAATTACCTATTACTGTATAACATACTACCTCACATCTTAAAACAATAATTATTTTATTATTGCTCATGATTCTGTTAGTTGATTGGGCTCAGCTGGGTGATTTTTCTCCTCCATGTGATGTTGGCTGCATCTGCAGGCATCTAAGGTACCAACAGGGCTTGAACATTCACGATGGCTCACTTACCTGTCTGGCACCTTGGCAGAGTTGACCAGAAGGCTGAGCTCAGCTGGAACACTGAAACAGCTGCTGTGCACCTCCTCTCACCTGGCCTCTCTAAAGCCCAGGCCCAGAATGGTCATTTCTGCCACATTCAACTGGTAAAGTACTTCATCCCTCTCCTGTCATCTATAACCCATGTCATCTGTGCCCCATGCTTGCCTGTGTCAGAATGTCAACTTTCTTACTTTCAGACCTTCAAATGTGGAATTATTTTTAATGCTTTACCTTTAAACTGCTAAGCAGATTTCTTCTCCTATAAGGCAAACACCCTACTCCAAGGACTTCACTACCAAGAAAAATGATGCCTTAGTCCAGACACAGGTGAACTTGATTAATGTAATTTAGAATGAAAAGTGGAGGTTGTCTATGCCCAACCATGCTTGCCATGACTTGAGACATTCTGGGCATCCCCTAAATGGACTGAGTCCTCTACCAAAAGCCTCAGCTCTACACAACATCTAACTCCATGTACCATAGAGAAAGCCAATAAAACTAGGCTTGGAAGTGACCAGGAATACAGGGGGTAAGAAAAGCAGGAGCTCCCTGAGGCCCATGCACAATGTTGGACCCAATACAATTTTCACCAATATAACATCCCCTGGGGACAACCTAGGGGATCCCCTTACTTTCAAACCTGAAAACTCTTTGAAAGTCATCAG
>NW_007791718.1:0-1827 GCF_000696425.1 Galeopterus variegatus
ATGTGTTAAAAATGCAACTTTCTCCAATCTCATAGACACTGAAATGATAGTTCTGAAGCATTTCCAGGAGAATTCAGGAATCTGCATTTTGACAGGTATACCAGGAGATTCTGATGCAGATTTCTCAGGGATCATACCTGGAAAAATTTTGATTCGAATGAAATACTGATCCATAATAAAACAAATGATGATTAGAGATGCATAATTGAGAAATACAACCTGAAGCTGCAAAAAGTCTCTGGGGCAAGATCTAGGTTTCGGTTCTACCTCCTCCGGTTGCTGTATAAAATTAGACAAATTAATCTGCTGGGCCTCCACAGTACTCATTCATAAAGAAAGAAGGTAGATCTATAGATCACTAATGGCCTTTCCTATAGATTACATAAAAATAACATCCAGAATGGTGAAAAGTAGTCTGTCAAACCTCACATTGGCAGCCACCAGTCTTTCCCAGTACCTCTGCAGATTCCTTTTCTCTTAATCCAATAAGAAGACCTGGCTGCAGCATCTTTTCCATGCATGCAAGTGTCTGTTCCTGCAGTGAGTCAAAGACAGTCACAGAGGGGAAACAACCATGCTGAAAAACACAGCCACTGTAACAAGGTCAGGAGCAAGGGACATTAGATTTTGAATTTGTTTTATTGAGTGGAGAAGCAGAGACTATAGTTCCAATAGCATGCCCTTTTGCTTTGTAAAACAGAAATCCTAACTTCTATCTGTGAAGACTCTAGGGAAAGGAAATGAGGCCTTTGGCTCTAGGCCTTTCATTACAGAGCAATTTTATACCAGATGAGACTACAGACTCACAGCTACTATGTCTCTACAGAAACCCTACCCAGAAGAAAAAAAAAGATGGATTTAAGTCAGCTTAAAGAAACTGAGTTTACAAGTGGCATTGCCTGGAGATGGCCCCTGGTTTCATGCTTAACTGGTCTTTCTGCCAAGTGAACATGCATGCTTGCACACATATAGACATGCACACACAGACTAGCATGAATGTAAACTTCCCAAATCAGAGGGGGATAGGGTATATATTGAAATAAAAATTCCTATACTGCATGTCATATGACAACCTCATCCCATTCCAATTCTGTTTACCTGACTCAAGTTTAAATAGATCAATGTTTTTAACAGTACCTTTGAATCAACTCTAAGTTTTTTCTCATATGAGAAATATATTAGAAGAACATATGACACTAGCATTTTCTGAGCGCAAAAATGTCACTTGTTATTACAGGGCATGATTATACAGCATATTTAACTTCTCTAAATCTTAGTTTTCTCATTTGTAAAGAGGTGCTAAAAACATTTTGTGAGTTTTATTTTATGTGGAATTATACACACACACACACACAGCAAAGAACGGTGAGCTTAAACATCTAAATTGAGATTCGGGTAGTGAAGTGCAGGAGCTAGGATTTGAATGCAGATCCAACAACTCTGAAGCCCACACATCTACTAGGATGATTCTAGGCAAATAACTGTTGATTCTGGTCCTTTTTCTGAAAGCCAGAACAAATGTACAGAGCTAAAGCATAAAAAGAATAGGAAATTTGGGGGGAATATGGTATATCTGATTTGTCAGTTTGATAGTTTGTGATTAAGTATGGTTTTCTCCTAAGTTAACATGTTAGCTTTGTAGAAACAATTCCCATAGCATCTGGAACCAAGATCGACCTACCCTAAGTTGAAGTATAATGAACAGAAAAGATTGCATCAATTCATTCCAGAGGTGTTGGCCTTCTGGATTAAGAATTAGAGATGCAGGGGCCGGCCCGGTGGCGCACTGCTATAGTGCGCCGATTGGGAAGTGCGGTGGCGCTCCCG
>NW_007791719.1:0-1827 GCF_000696425.1 Galeopterus variegatus
AGGTAAAAATGTATATATGAAAAAAATATTTTGCATAATGACAATATTGTACTTGGTGAAATAATTATATCCTCCCAAGATCATGGCTTTGAAGAATATTGTACTCATTTTGAAATTATTTCTGTAGCCTTTGACTTATATTACATTTATTTACCATATAGTAATGCTAAGTGAATTATATCTTATTAAATATATAATGTAGTTCTCAGTTAAAAAAAAATGGGAGTCTAAAATAGATAAATTTTATGCTCAAGTTTTATGATTTTGGAGAAAAATCTCACAACAAAATTTTTTGATAGCAACTACCCAGAAGTAGTTTGAAATCAATTTCAGCTTATCTCCAAAATGTGTAAATATCCATTTTGTGCTCAATTAATTTATTTTAATCTCACCAAACAAACAAAAAACAAAACAAAACAAAAAACAAATGAAACACTTTCTAAGAAAGAAACTATTAATACACGTTCCAAAATGGACTCATTAAAATTCCACACAGTCTGCATCATCCTCTGAATGAAATAATTTTTTGCACTTTTGCACTATGTAATTACTTAAAACAATTTGCAAAATTAATATACTGGGCTTCTCTCCAATTATTTCTATGATCTCCTGTACTCTCGTGGAACTTTAAAAAAATAAACATGTGTTTTAAAGTGACTCACTTTGGGTTTAATTTTTTTGGTGATGGAAAAATAAAGCATATTTCACTAAAAGTAACTGAATTTCACCATGTAAAAAGAAATTAATAAGTGAATCAGAATAAGAGAGACAAGAGCAAATATAAACCTGTTGGCATACTAAGGTTTGTAAAACGAATACTTTCACACTATAGTAGGTGAAATTTTCGATTGAAATATTGAGGCAATAAGTACAAACTAACAGATATTATAGGATAGACTGTCTCTACACTTAAATAGTAATAAGAACAAAATTAATAAAAGTTAAGTAGTAAATTAACCTAAAATCTCTCATTTCAACTGTAGGCTTACACTAGATCTGAAGAGGAAATAAACTGAAATTACTACATAGACTAATTAATAACATAAATGTAATATTTCTCAGTGATTAAAAAAAATACAATGGAAAATATTCCATCTAGTGTTTGGGCCATTTTATTTGCCAATACAGTCAAATAGAATAGCTGGTAAAGATGATTGAGCATTAGTTCACGGCATGGTCAATGTCCTCAAGATCTAGTGGGTGCTTGCTTCTTAACAACCTTTACAGATTGTAGGAAACCCATGGTGGATGAAAATAATATCTTTTCCCCCACTGCATACAGAGAGAAATACTGCATGTCCTCCTAAGTGGGAGCTAAGAAAGAAAGAAAAGAAGAAAGATAGAAAGACCATAATGAAACATTGAACCTGCAGAAGGAGAGAAGTGACCTATATTTACTAGAGGTAGGAAAGGGAGAGGGGGAGGGAGATTAGGGAGTAATTAGGTAAGGGACACAAAAAGTAATTACAATTTGCAATGATGAACATTCTAATAATATTGATTGGATCATCACATACCTTGCACAAATATTTATGGTCAACTCTGTACCCCATAAGTATGTATAATCAAAAATAAATAAATATTTTAGAAAAAATAAGGGAAAAAAAGAATTTATATAAACTGCTTTAATGAAACTTCTATATGTGAATACAATAGAGAAAACATGGGATTATTTTAATAGCTGCAGAAAAAGCATTTAACAAAATCAAACACTCAATTATCTTTAAAAATATATATATCAAAAACTAGAATAAAAAGAAATATCTGGGGCCGGCCCAGTGGCGCACTGGATAGTGCGCCGCTTGGGAAGCGCGGCGGCGCTCCCGC
>NW_007791720.1:0-1827 GCF_000696425.1 Galeopterus variegatus
ACAATGTGAACAGCTATGTCTCGCTTGCTTCTCAAGCTTCTTCTGAAAAGTTGATTCTATTGCTCCCACATTACAGACGCGGATGCTACGGCTTCAGGAATTTAAGTTACATGCCTAAAGAAAGGGTACTATGATTTTTATATGAATCTTTCTGATATTAATGACCTTGCTGTGTGATTTCCCTTATGCTCCCTTCTATTAAAGTTTGAAAACAAAATGTACATTTATTTTTGTTTCATTTGATATAGAACTTACTATGGCTGTTGGAATTGTAAAAAAAATGCAGAAAAAATATTCAGGATTTTATTCTGTTTCAAAAAGCTTGCACGAGAGGGTGAAGGATAAGAAGTACCCATTTGCATCACTTTTTCATGAAAAAAAATCAGTAGAAAATAAATTTGTGCACACAAAAAAATCATTGTATTTAAGCTGACTCCCCTAGGCTTGATATATTTATACCAAATTCATCTACTTTCCTGATTATTTTCTATATTTAGTCCTGCAACTCATATTAATATTTGGAGATATTTTCACTATTCGGAGCTCAAGATTTTTGTTTTATTTTTTGAATGACGGACAGTATTAACATTAATGTTACACTACTGCCATCTTGTGAATGCCCTGGATTTCTACTATTTCTTTGAAAGGGGCTTTGCCAAATTGCATAGCCTGATAAATTGCAGGGATCCAGTAAACTACTGTTGATGATATAATACATATTGCAATATTCAATAGTACTTTGCAATCAAAAATTCTGCTTTATTAGGAAGGGCATTAATGAATTTTAATATGAATTTCTCATGAAATCACTCTTAGCTACTTACTTTAGCAACATAATTTTACTTATTTGTATACATACATATAAAAATATAAATTAGACTAAATTAATAAATGTTACATAAGACTTTTATATGCATAGTCAAGATTTTAAAGAGTAGACCTTAAAAGAGAATTACATAATTTCTCATTTTTCTCTAGTGGCCTTGTAAATAGCTAGTTGACTATAATGAAAAAACTGTGATCAATGGTAATATAAAATCATTTATTGTTGAATATTGTGAGTATTTTAGGTACTCTAAAGGATGTGGTTCTTTGGAAACCAGTCACATGAATTGGTCATGCAATTTGCAGGTAAATTAAGAAAAAGTTTCAAGTAATAGCTATCAAAATACAATAATCTAGTAGCACCCATCCTTCCTTCCCAGAAAAACTGTTTACTCTATTGAAATAGTTAAAGTGCATTGAACTAACGTCTATCCTTTTATTTCTCAGAATTACCAAATAATATTTACTTTAGTATAGTCTCAATTTTAATGGAAGGCACATCTTCCAACTTTTGTTGTTTCACAAGGCCACATTCTTTATTTAAGAAAAAATGTGTTAGCATAGTTAGAATAATCTTTTCTTAGAATAGATAACACTAAATGAATCAAAGGCATGGAAATTATGTATTTGCTTTATTTGACAAGTTAATTCAGAGATCTGAATTTTAACTTTTTCAATATTTGGCCAAAAGTCCCAAGGAATTAGTTAGAATCATTGGATATCTGCTTATCACTAATATCATAGTATCAACTTATACTAACAAATCATCAGTTTTCACTAATAACATTCTATTTTCCTGAAATGAAAATCAATAATACTTCTCCACCACAGTTTTTACCAATAAATTTTTTTACCAAATACCACAAGACTCATTTTAAAAAGTGATCTTAGTTCACACACACACACACACACAAAAAAAAACCCAAACAAACAACAACAACAAAAAAAACGGAAAATAGAGGTTTTGAAATACAAATTGAATTTAGTTTCTGGTTAACCTGA
>NW_007791721.1:0-1827 GCF_000696425.1 Galeopterus variegatus
TGTATTTTGGAGTACTTTTGAAGTAGTATGACTACACCATGTAAAATATTTATTTTCGTTGATTTTGGAGCAGCCATTTTTATTTTAAATAAAATTCCACTTTTTAAGGAATTCAGGGAAGATTTGGTCACATTAAAGATAACAATATTTTTGTAGTTTTTATAAACTGTCCTAAATGATAGACTATAGAAAGCATTTTTGTCATATAAAGGTAAATCAGCCCATTACATAGATCAGTGAAACTCTGTGAACTTTACACCTACTGGGTTTTGATTTATGAAGTGGCATAGAATCTAACTTTGCACTGAATATCTTTTCATTTACATCTCCTCTGCCTTAGTCACAATGGCAACAGTACAGAAGTTCTATCAAACCTCAGAATATAGTAGAAATAATTAAGCTGTTGAATGAGTCTTAAAAATCATACTACTGTTAAGTGGACCAAGTTTGGTGAAGCAGAATGTGACAGGTTGATTACGGAAGGAATAACTCAAGCACGTTGAGAATGATAACTTTTCCACTTGAGAACTACTTTATGTTTTACTGTAATTTTTAAAATTTTTTTGTTCTTTTTGTTATTTTGCAAAAGAAAATAGTATTTACAGGTGGCTTCTTTTAAAATATAAAAATATAAAGCAGGAATGTATATGAAATGTCAGAATTTATTGTATTTGCAGAGTATTAGCTTTGAAATTGAATAAAGAAAGCTGTAGTTTTAAAATTTCTTATTGGTATCAATTAGAAATTTCTTCTATTTTTGATGTACTTAGAGCTTTTGGAGTATAGAATTTTAAATGGCAGGATTTTACATTGTTTACATGCAAGTGCATTTTATAAGTGTTCTATATGTGTAAAATAGTATTTTCAACTGGAAAGTGTTGGCTAGTGCAAAAGGCCTGGCCTTTTTCTGGTTCCCATGATGTTGCCTATACTGCTAGACTACAGTTTAGTATTGCTTTGTATCATGAGGCCAAGAAATTCCATGTTGTTTGTAAATAGAATAATTGAAAAAGCAATAAACATTTATTGAACAAAAGAAACCTTGTTTGGCCCAGAGTTTATGTTGAACCAAATTGTTCATAGAAGTTTAAATTTCCTTAGATTCATTTCTGTTAATCATCAGTTATTAATAATCACATCCATCATTAATAGTTGCTTTAATGCTTGCATCTGAGAGAATACTAATGCTTAATAGCAGTCAGATACTGATAACTGCACTGACTGTTTCAAAATTCTGTATATCAAACCTATTCATTGTTGTTTTCCAATTTCCTTCATTGACTGCTACTAACTATTAGTTGTTAGTTGTATTTTATTTCTATTTTTTCCTGTTAACCAGTTTGTTTTTGTTTTTTGGTTTTTTTATGGGAGTGGGCTCTTCTTTATTTGTTCAAATCATGATATGAAATTTGTCATGATTTTTATTGTATTCTGTAGATGGTGTCAATCAGTTTGTCAGAATTACACATGCTTTTTTTTTATTAGTTGTGATTAGTTTTTCATGTTGTCATTAAGCCGTCACTAGCTGAAACTAATCTCTTCTCTATCTTTTCTTTTCTTTTTTTGTTTTGTTTTTTGTTTCTAACCACCCAGCCGCCACCGGCAACTAACCTATGACCTTCTGACCTCTGAACTCTTCACCCAATGATGACCTGACCATGCCTGCCTGCTGATCAGTTAACTGGTAATCGCCTTTGCTTGCCTGTCGTCAGTGCAGCGAGCTGAGGCACTTGTCCGTTCGTCTTACCATCTAACCAAACAAAAGACAAAGAAATTGTCCTCCAACTCAGCTTTTTTTTTTTTTTTTTTTTTTTTTTTTTTTTTTTT
>NW_007791722.1:0-1827 GCF_000696425.1 Galeopterus variegatus
TAAACTGGGATTTACCCTGTTATGGAATGGATGCAGCAAGGAAGCCCCAGACACTCAGAGGGCAGAAGAGTCAGAAAGTTTATTACACTACTGGGGCCCAGGCAAACTCGCATTCTGAAATCCTGGGAACCCACCCTGAATCTTACAAGGCTTTCTATAGGCAGGTTAGGTGGGCTCTTTAAGTTTCAATTTCTCCATATTCACGTGACTTGAGCAGGCAGCTGATTATTAACTGAGCTGACTTCTGGGGCCCAGGGAGATAAGCACAGTTAGCTACAGGTGCACTGCACAAGCACATAACAAATTTTAATTTTGAGTTTTCCCAACAACCCAAGTTTCCTTCAAAAGTTACAAACACATATAAGGTAAATAGGTGAACTCTTATGATAAAGAAGAATGAGAACGTGTGTTTATGGGGGCGCTGGAGGGGTAGATTGATAGGAAAATGCAAACCACCATGAGGACTTCTGCTGTGAACAGATGGTGTAGACCCATTTCTCTCTGCTCTTCCCCACTCAGTACATCTATAAACCCTAGAAATAATGCAAATGGCAACCAAAGAAAGTGTCTGAAAGCTGGTAAGGAGAAGACACACTGGTTTGGAACTGTAAGACTGGAGGAACAATACAGTGGCCAGACATTATTTCCTCCTCAGCAGAAGACCACCCAGACCCTGAGTTTCTGATTCTCAGCATCAAGACAGAAGGCAGCCCAGGTGGGCCCATTCTTCTTCCAGTTTTTTCTGTACGTCCAGGGAAAACACCAGGCAAGACAACACCACCCATAACAGGGATCCATCCCTTCTAACAATTAGCGGTGAGGGCAACAACTTGAATGAATTTCCACTGAGTTATAATAAATGGAGCCATAGTCAGAGCAGGATTCTGAGCAGGTATAGCAGCCAAAAGCCCTTGGAGGAAGGAGGAAATGTGGCTATTTTTGAATTTGCTGTGCCCTATGGCCACTTTCCTGTTGATTGGGATCTGGTTGCTGCTCACTGTACTGGAAGGCAGCATAGACCAGGCACTACAATGGAGAACCCCTGGGGAGGGGGAGGAAGTGTGGTTGTCCTTGAGCATGTGGTGCTCGGTGGCCACTTTTCTGCTGACCGGAGCCTGGCTGCTGCTCACTATACTTCAAACTGATTGAGATTTGAAGAAGAAAGCAGAGTTGTTGGAAGCAAGGATAAATGTCCTGGAGGATGATGTGCAGTGACTGGCCATTCCTGCCTCTCACACCAGGGAAGACAACAAACCCAGCGGTGAGTTGGGGGAGACCATGCATCTCCAGGCACAACCTGTCATGCATCAGAAAGTGAAGCACGAGCAGCCTATGGGACCAGACAGACAACTGGTGGGCTATCCACACGTGACTCAATTCACCACCTATGTCCCAAATACCCAGGTGGAATTGACTTGGGAAGACAAGTTTTGGCAGAAACAGGGGGAGCCCCTGGATACTTGGCTGTTACAGTTATGGGACCTAGGGGTGGATAGTGTGATATACTCTGGTGAGGAGATGGAGAAATTGACCTCCATTACCACGCACCCGTCCCTGACGAAGCAGCTACAGAATAGCCGCAGATATGCACAAAGGCGAGATAATCACTTTAATGGACTGGGTGAATGCAGCTGCCCGAACCATGTGGGCAAATGCTGGAGAACAGCCCAAGATTGTTAGTAAATGGCAAACATATGCTGAGCTGGTCCAAATCATTTGGGAGCTGGGGATGCGGCAGTCCATGTTTAATGTGAAGACTCGTGGCTCGGACAATGAAAATTTTACAGGCAGCATGAGAGACATAGTGCTGCAAAATGCCCCATCAAC
>NW_007791723.1:0-267 GCF_000696425.1 Galeopterus variegatus
CCGATGCTGTGCTAGTTATAAGGAAGGTAGAGCTGACAGGAGTTGGTTTTCAGAAATTAGATGCGAAATCACACGGCAAATGGCTTTCAAACAGTCTTGAAAAGTGTGTTGAATATCTCTGCCAAAAACACTCACTGGAGGTTGAGATTTCACAAGCCAGTTTAACTCTGATGCAGGAGGCAGCAGAATATGGTTCTCACATCTAGCCTCTAGGAATTCGGGTTTGCAAGTGCTACGTGGAAGCCCATTGCAGCCAAAGGGAGAAAG
>NW_007791723.1:1049-1827 GCF_000696425.1 Galeopterus variegatus
TAGGAATTCGTGTTTGCAATTTCTACGAGGAAGCCCATTGGAGACTATGGGGGAAACGGCTTGTGAGACTTCTCTTTCAAAATCTCTGTCCAAAAGCGTCAGAGAAGATTCCGAGCTTAGAATCCAGCATAACTCACAGAAACGGAGGTGTGCTAGTTAGAAGAGAGGTAGGATGAGAGTAGTTTGTTTTCAGAAATTAGACGCGAAATCAAAAGGCAAACGGCATTCAAACAGGCTTGAAAAGTGTGTTGAATATCTCTGCCAAAAACACTCCCTGGAGGTTGAGATTTGACAAGCCAGTTTAACTCTGATGCAGGAGGCAGCAGAATGAGGTTCACTGATGTAGCCTGTAGGAATTCAGGTTTGCAAGTTCTACGTGGAAGCACATTGGAGCCTATGGAGGAAAAAGCTTGGGAGACATCTCTTAAAAATCTCTGTCAAAAAGGGTTAGAGAAGCTTTTGATCTTAGAATCCATCATAACGCACTGAACCGAAGGTGTTCTAGTTATAAGAGAGGTAGATATGAGAGGAGTTTGTTTTCAGAAATTAGACGCGAAATCAAAAGGCAAACGGCATTCAAACAGGCTTGAAAAGTGTGTTCAATATCTCTGCGAAAAACACTCCCTGGAGGTTGAGATTTGACAAGCCAGTTTAACTCTGATTCAGGAGGCAGCAGAATGAGGTTCACAGATGTAGCCTGTAGGAATTCAGGTTTGCAAGTTCTATGTGGAAGCACATTGGAGCCTATGGAGGAAAAAGCTTGGGAGACATCTCTTAA
>NW_007791724.1:0-1826 GCF_000696425.1 Galeopterus variegatus
GGTTCCCGCTCACTGGCTGAGCGCGGTGCGGGTGCAACACAGAGGGTTGCGATCCCGTTACTGGTCAGTAAAAAAGACAAAAAGGAAAAAAAAAAACAGACATTCAGATTGATGGAACAGAATAGAAAATGCAGAAATCAATCCACATACTTGCAGCCAACTGATCTTTGACAAAGACATACATTAGGAAAAAGACTGCCTCTTCAATAAATGGTGCTGGGAAAATTGGACATTCATATGCAGAAAAATGAAACTGACCCTTACCTCTCACCATGTACCAAAATCAACTCAAAATCAATTAAGTACTTAAGTATAAGACATGAAGCCATAAAATTACTAAAGGAAAATATTGGGGAAATACTCCAGGTAATAGGACTGGGCAAAGACTTTATGAATAAGACCACAAAAACACAAGCAACAAAAGGAAAAAATAATAAATGGGATTGTATCAAACTAAAAAACTTCTGCACAGCAAAGGAAACAATCAGTAGAGTGGAAAGACAACCTATGGAATGGGAGAAAATACTTGCAAACTATACATCTGACAAGGGATTAATATCCAGAATACACGAAGAACTCAAACAACTATACAGTAAAAAAAAAAATAGTAAATAAAAAATGGGTAAGGGATGTGAATAGACACTTTTCAAAGGAAGACATACAAATGGATAACAGGTACATGAAAAAAATGCTCAGCATCACTAGTCATCAGAAATGCAAATCAAAACCACATTGAGATATCATCTCACCCCAGTTAGACTGGCCGTTTTGACCAAGAATAACAAATTCTGGTGAGGGTGTGAGGAAAGGGGAACTCTTCTACAGTGCTGGTGGGACTATAAATTAGCACAACCATTATGGAAAACAGTACAGATAGACTCAACAATTACAGATAGAGCTGCCATATGACCCAACAATCCTGCTATTGGGTATATATCCAAAGGAATGGAAATCATCATGTCAAAGGGATACCTGCACTCCCATGTTCATTGCAGCTCTATTTACAATAGCCAAAATGTGGAACCAACCTCAGTGTCCTTTGATGGATGACTGGATAAGGAAAATGTGGTGTATATACAGAGTGGAATACTATTCATCCATAAAAAAGAACAATATCCTGCCATTTGCATCAACATGGATGAGTCTGGAGAAAATTTTGTGAAGTGAAATAAGGCAAACTAGGAAAGAGTAATACCAGATGTTCTCCCTTATAACTGGGTGCTAACAAATGGGGTGGGGGGCGAGAGAGAGAAGGAAAAAAAGACCATAACAATTCATTGAACTTTCAGAAGGAGAAAACAAACCTAAGATTATTGGAGATAGGGGGAGGGAGGGAGCGGGTTTGGGGAGGGACAGGTTGGTAAAGGACATAAGAAAAATCATGATTTGTCATAATGAATATGCTAATCATAATTAAAAAATAAGCTACTGCATTCAATGAAATATATCAGCCAGTTTCAACTCTGATGCTTATGGGGCAAGAGAGCATCCCTGAGGTCCTAGGAAGGAGTTGAGGGCAGCACCTGCTGCTTGAAGCAGGCAAGAGAGCACACCAAAAAATACCACTTCCATGCATATGGCCCACCACAGTCACTGCCATAGCCATAGCTGACACAAAAGCAGTTCGCCACCACAGCAGTAGCCACAGCCACTGTGCAGTTGGCCTGCTAGACACTTGTGTGCATCGACACAAAGAGAGTCACCAGTGGAGACAGGAAAAAGAAGAGGATGTCTCTCTCCTCAGAAGAAGCAACTGCTCTATCAGATGACCCAACATCAATGAAGAGATACTAGAAATATGAAAACACAAGAAAATATGACACCAC
>NW_007791725.1:0-1826 GCF_000696425.1 Galeopterus variegatus
AACAAGACAAGGCTCAAAAATATGCATTTTAAACAAGTTCCTCATGAATTTAGAGACCTATAGCTGTAGTGGGTACTGCCTTAGATAGAGAGTTGGATTGGGTGACCTCTAAAGTCCCTTGCAAGCTTGTGGCTCTTACTGTCCATGGAAGAGCCTTTGACGAGCTATGGCTGGATGCTCTTAGAAGGGAGAAGATGATCATGAGTGGGAAAGGTGGATGAGGTCTATAGGTGTCTTCCTCGATCCCATTTGTTTCTAAGGCCCTTCTTCTCTGTTCCACGAGCTTTTCACTCCTTCTCTGCCTTTCCTTAGGCCTCAATTTTCTAGACAGTCAGTTTTCAAAAGAGAAATGACTGGTCTTTGTCCCATCTCAGTTCCCCTAAGCTATTTCAATCCATTGCTGCAATCACATCTGCAGAAATGCACCAGGGATGAAATTGGGCTAATTTGGCAGAGTGGAATTCAGAGTGTAGAACAGGAGGAAAAGAAGTACTTCAAACACCATGGCCACTCGGTCAGAACTGGCTGGTGGAACTAATTCAATGTTACGGCATGAGTAGGCACAGGATGCCAAAAATAACCACTTCCATTAGTCTGTTCCACTTCCAACTTCTGGGCATTGAGGGTCAGCAGATTAAACGCTCCCCCCTTCACCTGTCACGCATCAGGGGCTGCCTGAAGGTTTGGCCTCTAGTGCTATGTGTATCTCCCTCAAATTCTGTTACTCTCTCAGCTGTGGATTTGAGTGATGAGTTTCTCTTATGAAGCCATGACATACACCTTATTATAAGAACTTCAGACCTGGTATTCAATTTGTCAACCCAGATGCTACAGCCCCTGAACTTGTTTAGAAAATATTTTACAAAAATTAAATTACACTCTTGCCGTCTTCTTCCCAGTCTCGAGGGGAAATAAAACCAACCTAGTTTAGCAGTCTTTGTGTGTTCATTTTTGGTTGTGCTGCTAGATGCTGAAATGGGCTCCAGCCGGGAAGCTGCTCTCATTCAATGAGAACGTATTGTTTATTTCATTTTATCTTTTGCTGTCTCCATTATTGTATGGTAAACATGCTTCTCCCAGCATCGCTCCAAGACTGGAGAATGCACAATTTAAGTTTCAGAGTTACACCTGTTTTCTATTAGTTGTTGTCCATTATTTTAATTCTCCGCCTATTGTGTGTGTTCTGAAAATGTAAGTAAATCAATGTCTTCATTCAAAAATGAGACCCTGAGTAGCATTTCACAAGTAAAATTTGTATTATCCACATCAAATGTAATGAAGACTTCCAATGAATAACTCTTGATTATCAGGTGCACACATCCTAGGAATCCAAGAAGTGGAGTAATTAGGAGCAAGATGAAGGTTTCCAAACTGCAGATTTCACAGAGCAACCGAGCTAAGTGATTGGGTGAAAGAATGAGGATGCTTCAAAAGTGCTTTCTGGAGAGTGAATGTGGATGATGCATTTAATGGAAAATAATCAGAAAACATGCTTTTGAGAGAAAAAGAACAGGGGAAGGGAGAGAGTGTTCCATTAGGGGTCAAGAAACCCTGGTTCCAATCCCATCTCTGCCAGTAACCAGTATGATGGGTGAGCCATGCCCCTTTTGGAACCCTCCTCCTCCCCATTTTTTTCCTTGTAAAAAAAATGAAAAATTTTTCCTATTTACCCATTTCAGATAAAAGAAAACATCTGCAAAAACGTCCAACCATTGGGCCGGCCCGGTGGCGCACTGGAGAGTGCGCCGCTTGGGAGCGCGGCGGTGCTCCTGTCGAGGGTTCGGATCCCATGTGGAGACCGGTTCCCGCTCACTGGCTGAGCGCGG
>NW_007791726.1:0-1826 GCF_000696425.1 Galeopterus variegatus
TAGACTGTGTGAATATAATATTCAAATTTAAATTTAAATGACTGATTATTGTTCTTTTTATTCTCTCTTTTGCATAATTTTATAAAATTTTTACAAAGTTATATAGAGGATCATGATTACACTATTCCATTAAAATTTTTAGATTGTAATCTCATTGTGGACACCTATTTTAGTTAATTAATACTATAATTTGTTAACCTTAAACCTTAAAAAAAATTATATCCACAAATGAATTGACATTGAATAAAATATGGGATGTCTCAATAAAGTCAAATAAAAAAAATAGACAAGGTTTAATAAGTATATGCTCATATTTTCCAAAATTCCAAATACTTATACTAGCAAGAACACTCATATTTCAGAACTTACCTCCCAATTTTTGGATAAAGGCAACAATGGACATGTAGTCTTACATAGTATAGTAGATTATTATATGGTACCTCCCCAGGAATACTTTCAGGAGATTGGGATGAGAATGAATGTTTAAATGTTTCAGTAAGTATCATAGTCAGTGACTTGTATATGGTCAGAGGACTTTTCAATGGATGAGTAGATGAGAGAGAAAGAGGAGTGGAGAGTGATACCTGAGTCTCCAATATGGGTAATAGGTAAAAATTGATGTTTCTCCGATATAAAGAGTAAAGAGACTATCTTATGGGGAGATTAATGAGTTCATCTTTAAAATAAAAGATCTGAGGTGCTTATGAGACCTCCAGGTGGAAATGTCTAATAGAAGTTAAATGCATAGATTTGAGCTAGGGAGAAAAAACAATTGAATTTATCAGCATATTTATAAAAGAGTTGAAGTCATGAGAAAGGGCAAGATCATCTAGGGATGATGTGAGAAAAACAACGACACGAAATCCTAGAGTACATCAGCATAAAAGAGATCTTATTGGAAAGAACATCTAATTACAGATTTTGAGAAATTCTTGTCATGGCAGGGGTGGGGATAAGAAACAATCGTCTCACATAGATAAAAAACAAAATAGTTTCAAGATGGAGTGGATCAGTGGTATTGAACCTGCAGAGATAATAGTTAAGATCAACAATCAAACTTGTCATTGGATTTGACATCAAGAATGTCACTATTGACCATGTGCAAGAGTTACCGAATTAGTTGGAATGAGGAGGTAATGACAATGTATGGAATTTGGAGGTTTAGAAGTGAAGGTTTTGGACACAGGCAATATACATAGGCTGTGCTTCCAGGAATATTAATTACGAAGAGAAAAATAGATGGCACAGAGGGCCATGTAATGTTGAGGAAAAGGTTTATTTTGATTTATAATTAGAGAGATACTTGATCAAAGTTAAATTCAGAGAGACAGGGAAAGAGAGAGGGTAGGGGAAGGAGAGAGAGAAAAGAGACATGAAAAAGAGAAGACAGGCAAAGCGAATGCTCTGGAGTCCAGAGCAGCACAGCGATGAGTTTGGTCATTGACCAAAGGAAAATGAAATAAGGGACTTTCTCTTCTAGGGGAGGGCTGTAGGAGGGATGTGGGAGGAAGTAAGAGGCCACAACAAGTTTTAGGATGGAATCAGCTGGTCAATAATATTTATTAAACAGATATTGTCATTAGCTAATAATGAGAATGAGAAGACACAGGAAGAGAGGGAAAAGAGAGGTCATGGACACTATTACCAAGGACTTGCTAATTTTTAGAAAGATTCTTAGAGATAATGAGCATAAAGCAACTCTTCAGAGCGTGTCTTAAGCACAAACAGAGCTTTGAAACTGCGTTCATTCCACTCAAAAATTATATTTTGCATGACATTTGTTGTTAACTGCTTGAAAATACCAGATCCAAGATAAAAAGTATTGT
>NW_007791727.1:0-681 GCF_000696425.1 Galeopterus variegatus
CATGCTGTGTTCAAGAGACACACCGCGAGAAAAAAAAACAAAAAAAGACCACCAGCAGAGTGGGAGAAAATATTTGCAAAATATACATCTGATAAAGGATTAAGCAAAATATACATCTGATAAAGGATTAATATCCAGAATATACAAGGAACTGAAACAACTTTGCAACAAAAAAACAAGCAACCCAATTAAAAAATGGGCAAAAGAGCTAAATAGGCATTTCTCAAAGGAAGATATATGAATGGCCAATAGACACATGAAAAAATGCTCTACATCACTGAGCATTTGCGAGATGCAAATCAAAATCACCCAGTTAGGATGGCTAATATCCAAAAGACTGTGAATGATAAATGCTGGAGAGATTGCAGAGAAAAAGGAACTCTCATACTTTGTTGGTGGGACTGCAAAATGGTGCAGCCTTTATAGAAAATGGTATGGAGGTTCCTCAAACAATTGCAGATAGATCTACCATATGACCCAGCTATTTCACTGCTGGGAATATTCTCAGAGGAATGGAAATCATCAAGTACAAGGTATACCTGTTCCCCAATATTCACTGAAGCACTCTTTACAATAGCTAAGATTTGGAACCAGTCCAAATGTCCATCATTGGATGAGTGGATACGGAAAATGTGGTATATCTACACAATGGAATACTACTCAGCTCTAAAAAATGATGAA
>NW_007791728.1:0-1826 GCF_000696425.1 Galeopterus variegatus
ACACACACACACACACACACACACCCCTAATATACGCCTGATCCCAAACTCATCTACACCCTCCTTAAAGCTGTGTGGCTGAGCTTAGGAGCAGGAAGTTATGTCGATTGCTATATTGGGAAGAAAATACAGTGTAGAACTCATTAAAGGAAAGAAGGCGAAGTTCTCCCCTAGGGGATTAAAGAACACACATTACCTAGTGCTGAGACAGAACCGAACAGATATGATTTGAGGGAACCTGTCTTTTTTCATTTTTTTTTTTTTGTTAAGAAAAGGCAAATTCTCACAGCCTGCCTTGAAATTTAGGTCAGAATCTTCTAGGAAGACTGTCTTTCCTCCCATATTTTACAGACATTAATTCAGTGTCTATTGTTAGCTGTTTGAGGTGAGCCCTGCATGGAACGTGCTAACAACTCAGTTGACCTTTGACCTCTGGCCCAGGGCAAGGGGAAGTGAAGGGCCTCCTTGACTGCCAGCTCTGTGTTCCAGCAAGCTGGATCAGTGTCCACACAGCAAGCTTGCAGAGTCACTGGAGAGGATGTGTGTTCCCTTTCTCAGTGAAAGGCATCATTCATCGTCTCTTCTCATCCGAACAGTAATGAGCACAGAAGGACACACAGCTCTCTTTTAGGGCAAAGGAATTGGTTAGCCTGGCTGCAGATGAATTTTGAGTTCCTGGTTGTAGCAGAGATTGCTAACTGTTCTCCAAACCTACTTCCCTTTCCTCTTAGGTATACAGCTAGACTGTATTTCCCAGTTTCCCTAGAAGCAAGCCACAGCCACGTGGCTGGCTTCTGGCCAGTGGATTGTGGTGGAAGTGATACATGCCACCTCCGTGACTAGTCCACAAAACCACCTGCTCCGTCTTCCCCTGTCCGCTGACTGGCTAGTGATGTCCAGGGTGAAGATGGCAGAGATCTGTCATCCTGGCCCTGAATGACTGTGTGGAGCCAAACCTCTCCCCCACTTTCCCCCGAGCTGTTGAACTTTATGAGCACGAGGAATCCACATCTACTGTGCTAAGCAACTGAGGTCTGGGGGTGTACGTGTGACAGTAGTTCACGTTACCCTAACTTGTACACCCCTCCTGAGGCACGGTCACTTCCAGATCTTAGCTCTACTGCATGCCTCTGCATGCTGCCAGCAAATCCCTCTTTTGCCCTCCAGCTGTTCTGTGTGTTGTTCCTCACAACCAATGACTCTGAGTAAAACGGGATGGAAGAAAAAGCCCTGGAGTCCAATGGGGAGCACAGCAACTGTCCTCGGGGGTGGAGCAGGTGGCTTTTTTGTCCCCTCTCACACAGCCCAGGGGCTGGAAGCATCATGGGAAGGGCTACTGACAGGCCCTGACAGGGCTCGCCACCAATCCCGTCAGCTGATTTGTTTGCCTCTTCCACAGCCTACCTTGAAGAAAGGCAAACAGGCTTCAATTAAATTTAGAAGAAACATAAAAAAGAATTTCCTGACAGCAACTGGAATATCTTGGATCAGACCACAAGGTCTGAAGATCTTCAGAGCTAAAAATGAACAGAGAGACAACTGTTCCCAGTTGGTTTAGGTCACGCCTTTACTGACTGTGACTTTTATCCTAAGAAAGCAAACATTTCCACAGGAGAAAAAAAAGAAACGCTCCCTAATAGTTTTCCTTACAGTCCATCCTGGGCCACAAGGAGACGTTACTATGGACTGTCCAACAAAGGGATGGAACAGTCCACCATTCCACCTGGGGAGAAATACTCTGTCACACGTACTTCCACAACACACTCGGTACAGGCTTATGGAACAGCTGTGCCCAAGGTCACACTTGTCTCTTGCTGATGGAGAGG
>NW_007791729.1:0-1826 GCF_000696425.1 Galeopterus variegatus
ACCGAGGGTTGCGATCCTGTTACCAGTCAGTAAAAAAGACAAAAAGGAAAAAAAAAAGAAATGGAACTTGTCTTGACATTCATAGTGAATGTATTGGTTTAATCATAGCTATCAAGAACCAACCAGGGAGAAAAAGGAGAGTGAAGGAGAGGAAGATGGAACTAAGCAAGAGAGCAGGTAAAAGAAGGAAAGGAAGAAGATCACCAAAGGTCCATGCAGGGCAACTTAAGTCCCAGGGCTTGGATTTTTGAGACTAAAAGGAAAGTTGAGTCCTCACCCAAGGGGCTAGGGAGTAGGTAAGACCCAGGAAGGCTGAGGTATCAAGAAAATGAATGTTAATGTAAGCCCTCAAATGGGAAGGTACCCCAGGAGCCCAGGTCTGGTGAAAAGAATATGAAGCAGGTTTTGGAAGATACTAAAAAGCCTCATCATCTTTAGCAGAAGAGTTGAACTGAATCCACCTTAGACTAAACTGAGGAGCTTTGCTCAGTGTCCAGCCCAGCCCAGGTAAATCAGGTTGGTTGTAAAGAGGATGGCCAAGCAACTCCCATAGGAGC
Source organism: Galeopterus variegatus (assembly GCF_000696425.1). Taxonomy (NCBI): domain Eukaryota; kingdom Metazoa; phylum Chordata; class Mammalia; order Dermoptera; family Cynocephalidae; genus Galeopterus; species Galeopterus variegatus. The sequence continues at coordinate 558 of NW_007791729.1, forward strand.
AGCTATGAAGAGCAAAAGGGAAGGCCCTTGAGGAGGAGAAAATTAGCCCTCCATTAATGTTACAATACAGATTGAGAGCAAACAGTAAGAGCAGAATTTATAAAGATATCCTGAATGGCAGGATGTGGGTGAATTTTTTGGTTTTCTTTTTGTATTTTTGTGAAATAAATAAATATTAGAAGGAAAAAAAAACTTTTTAGGATCTTCATAGCTTTCCATCATTAGAAGGAAGTTTTTGTTTTTAATACCTTTGTAATTAAAAGTCAACCTTTCAAACAAAAACATAACAAGGGAAGGCAGAAATGTGTATTCTGTTTTGGGGTTGAGCCTAACAAGGAGAATTCCTACAGAGGAGACAGGCATTGAAGACCACAAGGAAAAAGGGTAAACAAAGCAAATATTTGGAGCTTGTAGCCCAGTCTAGTAAAATGAGCCTCAGGTTTAACTAGCAAGATCATAATACCACACAAATTATTTGGCTAAAGGTGCAGGCAGGACTATTATATCACTGCAGAGGAGTCCAGGTCTTTGGGCTCCAGTGTAAACAACATCTCCCAGCCTAACCACATCCTGATCTTCATCCTCCTCCCCCAAATGTATTCATAGGATATATAATTCTCTTTGAGATTCATAACTGAGAAACAAAGAAGATAGTAACCAATCGAAGCGTTTTCTTACTTACCAACATCCAGTGTACCAGAGATCACACCAACCCACTCGTGTTTTCAGAGTTGTCATTTAAGAGGAACAACACAGTCGCATTCCCCCAGGAACCAAGAAAACCAAAAGATTTGATATCATTTTCCTGGTGAAATACTGCAATGACAATATGGCATATTAAGTGTTTAACTCACTTTTTTTCTTAGATCCCAAGAGATGACCCTAAGACATTTAAACCTTGGTCTATCCCTATAGCATAATACTGCTGTCTTTTCCTAAAAGGTAAGATCAATAAGCTAAAAAATATACTCAAAGAGAAAAAACAAAAATCAGTTGGTTTAGTGGTTTTCAAACTGTGTTCTATGGAACCCTAGGATTGCACAAGTGTTTAAATCATGTTTCATTTATAAATATCTCTTATCTAACATTATAATCCTTTAACACTAAACATACATGGATTTGGATGCTGACAAAGGAAGGACAGGCTGTTTTAGCCAATGTAGCAGCTTTTCTTTATATTTTAAAATAAAATTTAAATTTAAAATGTGCTAGATTAAGATATTTTAAAGATCCTACTCCCTGATTCTTTTGAGAATCACAACTTGAATG
>NW_007791730.1:0-1826 GCF_000696425.1 Galeopterus variegatus
AAAAAAAGCTATTTTCTCTTATTATAATTTTAAGTTGCCATAACAATCACCCCTGAATTATTTTCAGTACTCAGTGTATTAAACCTTTTTCACTGCCAAACTTTTACGAAAATATTCCATGTAATTTTATGTTGCAAATTGAGTTTTTTCTCCTACAACAATGATAAAATGTTAGTAAGCAGAACACGTATAACATTTTTAACCTTCTCTGAGATGAAGATAGAAAGTTGATTAAATTAATAAATAAAAGAGATGATTTCTAAAACATAAAAGTACTCATTTATACAAATTCTATCATTAAATAACCCCCAACTGGCATGCTATATGATTTTTTAAAAAATGATTACTTGATACTTTAATCTCATGACAAGAGCATTTTCCAAGGCCTTTCTAAGGGTCATCTGACTCCCTAGGTCTAGAGAATTATCATATAGCACAATTGAATAAGGTCCAGTCATTTTACAATTCTGTAAAACTGGATAAGATGCAATGATACTATTTTCTGTCCTCCTAAGCAAAACACCATGATTTTGTTTTTGTTTTTTTCTTTTGCTTTGTAGGACATTAACCAGTTTTTATTCTAAATTGGCATGTAATTTTTAATCCCAAATATTGATAGATCAACAATAACTGATATTCATATTGATGGCTCAGGAAAACTACAACATAGAATAGTAGGGAGGGGGTCAGGAAATTTGCATTTGTCATGAAGTGACTATATGGTAGGGATTGTACTAGTCTCTCTACATCTTATTTAACTGTCAAAATTACTCAGTTATTATTCTTATTTTTAAAAAGTGAAAATAAATCTCAGAAAGGTTAAGTAACTTGCATGAGGTGACATGCCATTCTGGAGAGGGATTTAAACCTATATTTCCAATGTTTGCGCTATTTCTATGATACTACAAGTACTTAAATATCCCAAGTATACTACATGTACTTATATTTGAAAAAAATAAAGATTAAGTAATTAAAATATAATCCATATTGTTTTGATTTTTAGTAGATTTTACTGTACATATTCATGGAAACTGGTAACAAATACATTGTAAGTTCCTTGAAGACAGGCCACATAGTTGTTTTGTTCACTGCTTTATCTACCTCCTACAGCAGTGCCTGGCTGGCACAGAGGAGACATGCAAATCATTGTATTTTGAATTCATGAATGAGTGGAGTAATCAATTAACTCATTAAATTTTATATTAGCAGTCTTGGAGTTTGGGGGAAAATCTACAATATTTTATTATGTATTCTTGATTACAAGCATAAGTGAGCTTTACCAGAATATTTTCATAGGTATATTCAACATGCAGATGGGTTACTGCAGGTTAAGATCATCCCTCTCATAACCAGCATAAAGATGGAATGATAATATTCTATTGTGTGATAGGGTAGCAGGATGTTTACATTTTAGCCTCACTCACACAACCATTCAGGCTGGCTGGTTGGCTCAATTGGTTAGAGCACAGTGTTGATAACACCAAGATAAAAGATATAAGGACATTTTTTCCAAAACTGATTTCAAGCTTAAATCCCAATGAGTACAATAAGAAGAAAAATTACTTTTCTTTAAAAGAATTCAAGAAAGGATTTCAATAAGCTCATTGAGATTTAATTAAGGACAGAGAAGTTATGATAGCATATCACAGCAATTTGGCACAGGAAAAATCAACACCATTACATTCAATGATATCAAAACTATAAAATTTTTTCTTCTATTTTAAAAAACAAATTTTCCTTAATTCATATATGAATTTGAATTCCCAAAACTTCCAACTCTAGAGTCATATGTTTTAAAATAACAATATAAAATCATGTTGGGTGGA
>NW_007791731.1:0-1634 GCF_000696425.1 Galeopterus variegatus
AAAAAAAAAAAAAAAAAAAAAAAAAAAAAAAAAAAAAAAAAAAAAAAAAAAAAGAAAGAAGAAAACATAGGTGAAAACTATTATGACCTTGAGTTTGGCAAAGATTTTTTAATTATAACACTAAAAGCACAATCTATAAAAGCACCAATTGATAAATTGGACTTCTCCAAAATTAAAAATTTCTGCCCTTCAAAAGACAGTGTTAATAGGATGATGAGAAAAAATATTTGAAAATCTTACATCTGATAAATGACTTTTATATAGAATATACCCAAGGGTACTTCAAAAAGTTTATGGAAAAATAGAATTAAAAGATAATACAAATCTTTCCACAAACTTTTGAAGTACCCATATATAAAACTCTCAAAACTCAATAATAAGAAAGCTACTTAATTTAAAAAATAGGGAGAATATTTGAAAAGGTGCTTCATCAAAGATACACAGTCAGCAAATAAGTACACAAAAAGATGCACATCATTAGTCATTAAAGTCATTAAATCAAATCTATAATGAGATACCACTTACACATCTATTAGAATGGATACAATGAAAAAGACTGACAATAACAAGTATTGGCAAGAATATAAACAAACTGGAACTCTTGGTCACTGGAGGTAGAAAGTAAGATGCTACAAGTACTTTGGAAAACAGTTTGGCAGTTTCCTAAAAAGTAAACATGCACACACGATATGATCCATCCATTCCACTCCTAGATATTTAACCAAGAGATATTAAAACATGTCCATACAAAGACTTGTACGTGAATGTTTGTAGCAACTTTATTTGTAATAGCCCCAAACTGGAAATAATTCAATAGTTCATCAAGAAGTGAATGAATTAGAAAAAGATGTTATATGTATACAATGTTTAATACTACTCAGTAATAAAAAGGATTAGATAATTATGCTGATTGAAAGAAGAAAAAAAAAAGAGAGCAAGTACATACTGTATGATTCCATTCGTACATAATTCTAGAAAATTCAAACTAATGTATACTGACAGGCAGCAGATTAGTGGTGCCTGAGATGGGGGTGAGAACAGGATAGAAAGATACAGGAGGGAGGAATTACAAAGGAGATGAGAAAACTTTTTGGGATGAAAATTTGGGGGATTATCTTGATAATAATGATGGCTTAATAGGTGTATACACATGTTAAAGCTTATCAAATTGCACACTTCAAATATGTTCAGTTTATTGTATATTAATTATATCTCCACAAAGCTGTTAAAGTAAAATTAAAAATTAAAATAAGGTAAAAATGCACAAGGAAAAAAGGTGTCCAGTGGTGGTGTTTTAAAACACTTAGAACATTGTTACTCAGGAAGGTCTTATCTTATAATACACTAACTATTGGGCATAGGTAGTAAAAAAGAGGTAGAGAATTTGAATAGATTCCCCCTGGGAGTGTAATGTATTGGTAAAAGTAACACATACCTACTTAAGGCAGTCCTGGCTAGAGAATCTGGTGTGTTAACCTCTTAGAAGTCAAAATAGTTCAGACTGTTGTGAAATAAAATTGGGTTACAGGTAAGGCATGCCTCGGCACTATTTATGGCACAAAGTCAGTGCTCATAAAATTATTTGTTAAATCTCTCCAAATAATTCATTAATTGTTTAAGACTTTATAAAACTG
>NW_007791731.1:6113-7939 GCF_000696425.1 Galeopterus variegatus
ATATGTTATCAGGGAAATGCAAATTAAAAAAACAACCAGATACCATTACCTACCTGTTAGAATGGCCAAAATCCAGAACAGTACGACACTGAATGCTGATGAGAGGGTGGAGTAACAGAAACTCTCATTCATTGTTAATGGGAATGCAAAATGGTAGAGTCACTTTGGAAGACAGTTTGGTGGTTTCTTACAAAACTAAACACACACTTATCATATGATCCAGCAATCATGCTCTTTAGTATTTACCCAAAGAAGCTGAAAACTTATGTCCACACAAAAACCTGCATACATATGTTTATAGCAGCTTTATTTGTAATTGCCAAAACTTGGAAGCAACCGACATGTCTTTCAGTAGGTAAATGGGTAAAGAAACTGGTACATCCAGACAATGGGGTGTTATTCAGTGCTAAAAAGAACTGATCTGTCAAGTCATGAAAAGACATGGAGGAAATGTAAATGCATATTACTAAGTGAAAGCAGTCAATCTAAAGAGGCTACATACTGTATGATTCTGACTATATGACATTTTGGAAAAGATAAAACCATGGAGACAGTAAACAAATCAGTTGTTTCCAGGGGTTGGGGGGATGGAGAAATAAATAGGTAGAACACAGAGGATTTTTAGGGCAGTGAAGATGATACCAGAGAAGAGGGTCTGGGGAGATTGATGGCTAACCTCAACCCACCCTCTCCTCTATCTGGTTCTTGACTCCACTGCAGGATCAAATTCAAGAGCAGACTGGTTTCAGAGTGAACAGTAGCTTGCCGAAAGCAAGTTTAACACAGAAAGTAAGATATATGCACCTCAAGGTGAAGTGTGGGCTGGCTCCAGGAGTGAGCAACAGCCCTGCCTTCTTCCTGGATTTACCTTCTATAGTTTGGCTGTCTATACATATTCACGCTATGTAATGATATTTGACAAAAGGGGGTGGTTGCCAGTTATGTAACCTAGTCTTGCACATGCTCAGTTGGTCTCTTATAGAGCATGCTCATTGGTTAAATTCCAACACATGCACCAAATACACTTAGAATATTCTAGGTGCTGTCTAGTACCTCCAGTGGGAAGTCACCTACTGAGCATGCTTGGCCAGTGAGATTATACAAATCTGCCTCCTGTGGTCTCAATCTCCATTTGCCGGTGCTGAAAATAAGTGCTACAGGCCACTGTAGATTAGGACTTGGAGGCAGGGCTTGAGACCTAGGGAAGTGGTTTGAGACCCACGGGAGTGACCTGAAACTCAGAGGAGTGGCCTGAACCCTGATCCCAGGGGTACTGAGCACCTCCTATCTCAAAACCACTCTGTATGGTACTATAACAGCAGATACATGTCATAATACATTTGTCCAAACCCATAGAATGTACCATGACATGAGTGAACCCTAATATAAGCTACGGACTTTGGGTGATAATGACATATCAATGTTGGTTCATCGATTGTAGCAAATATACCACTCTAGTCGGGGCTGTTGACAGGGGGTGAGGCTATGGATGTGTGGGGGGAAGGGACATATTGGAAATCTCTACTTTCCACTCAATTTTTCCATGAACTTAAAACTGCTCTAAAAAATAAAGTCTGTTAAACACACACACACACACACACACACACACACACACACACACACACACCCCCAACACAGGTAAAAGTTAACCACGGGGGACCAACAGCTCTGCAAGAACAATCAATAGTGCCCAGACACTAACTGACTTGCTTTTACTGTTCTCGGGGCTAGGAAAGACAATGTTTGATCGTGATAACTCAAACTTGGCTGTGAGACTTTGGGATTATTAGTGTGTGGGTGAAACTTACTTATATTCTACTAAGGCT
>NW_007791732.1:0-1825 GCF_000696425.1 Galeopterus variegatus
AATGCCCATTCATGACAAAAACTCTCAGTAAGCTACAAGGAAACCTCCTCAACCTAATAAGTAGCATCTTCAAAACCTACAGCTAACACATTACACTCATTGGTAAAAGACTAAATGTTTAACCCCTAGGGTCAGGAACAAATCTAGTATGTCCATTCTCACCACTTCTTTTCAACAATATGGTGGAAGTCCTAGCCTACACAATATGGCAAGAGAAAAAAAATAAAAGGTATAAAAATCAAAACAGAAAAAGGAAAAGTACTTCTATTAGAAAGAACATGACACTGCACAAGGAAAATTCCAAGCAATCTACAAAAAAGGCCACTAGAATTAATAAATGACTTCAGTAAAATAACAGGATATAATTTCAGCAAACTAGAATCAAATGTATTTCTATATGTTAAGGTCTGTGAGTATTTCTTATAAATTACTGAACATGAGGGCCATATTAGAGTCCCTGGAACACACATGGTTAGTAGTCTGCATTATATATGAGAAAGTATTCAATAAATTGTAATGACATCTGAAAAAAGCAAGTCAGACATCTGAAAAAAAAAATCTATCAATGTCTCCGTGACACTGTCCAAAGAAATTGCCTTAAGCAGTCTATGTATAAAACACAGACTTAGATGTGAGGTAAAATCAGAATATAGCTCTATTCTGAGTCCATTAAGGTCAAGGTTTCTAATAACTCATAAGGCCAAGCTTAAAATATCTGCTAAACTTTCTACAGCCATTACTTGAATATATTCAAATAGATATTTGACTATGTGAACTAAATGTATTATTTAATAATAAACGAGGCTTTTGAAATGTTGTTGATGCTATTATACTCTGACGAAATCTTTTTATTCATAGGCAGTACAACTGCAAACTCCACCTAGAATTATCAGTAATTCTAACTAGCAAATTTAGGTCAAATATTCACTAGATTACCCCCCACATTGTCTTTAGCTCTAAGTAATTCCTAGAAAAACAAACTGTAAGACTTCTGAGGTTAAACAAATTTACAGAATTTTGAGATCGATCCTTTCCCTTTCTTCCACCCAGTCTTTGGAAGGAATGTGCTCTTAATCCACAGTATGGTTGAGAGGTATCATGACATGTTCCTTAAATGACAGCAGATATAACACTAACTCTTTAGAGGCATGTTTATGAAGAGATTTCCAAAGTATCTAGTAGAGTCCCTTGTAACTGAACACTTAAGAAATGGCTTATTCAATGATAAATTACACATGAATCTATTATTTATAAAATGCTGAATTTCAAAAGATCTGTGAACACAGGGTGAGGGATGTAACCATCCTAAGAACCTTATAAAAAAATTTTAAGAGTCCAATAATTATATTATAATCAATATTAAGAAAAAGACTGAGTTCTAGTCCTTATTGCCAACTTGGAAACTGAACTACAACTAAGATTGAAGAACAAACAAGATCAAAGTATGACACCAGAGATTATATATATATATATATAAAATCTCCAGTCAAATACATATCCATTACCACTCCATATCACAAATCTCAGCTTATTACCTCTTTAATTTTTTCCCTTTTCTTTCTTATGTCATTATCTTCTGGGTCTCCCCCATTTATTCCTACAAGGTTTGGAATAGGGACTGGTGGCAGTGGCTTGTTCTCTTTCGTCTTCATTTCTTGGACTACTTTATTTTTCTCTGTCTGAATTTCTGCTCGAATTTCTTCTTTTGACTTCCTTAATTTTTCTTTTGCTTCTTCCAGGGCCTTCTCATGATCAGCTCGAATTTTATTTCTCAGACGTTCTTCTTCTTCCCTGTGAGAAAAGGAGAAAAAAAAAAAAAAAAAAA
>NW_007791733.1:0-1825 GCF_000696425.1 Galeopterus variegatus
TTCTCATTAATACTTGGATTTACAACTGAGTTTTGTAAAGACGAGGAATATACATGAAGCACATATTAGGAAGGCAGTATTTCGCTTGTCTCTGACATCAGGATTCTTAGACACAAGCAGAGCTATAGGCAATTCTTAAACAATAAAGCAAATCTATTTTCCAAAGCTCTCATTTCCTGAAAACTCCACTAAGGCACTAACAAGACAAACAGGAACATTCCACATATTTCTGTACCCGGTTTTCTAAGTCAGAGGCTTTCTCTTGTGTGAGACCAGGTGCATTTAACTCCTACATATGTTGCTATTATAATTCATTTCCAACATAATTTAATAAAAAAATTGCAAATCCCCCAAAAGAGGTATACAAGGATTGGACTGGCTTCAGAACTATTTATTATAAAGAACATTTTTATTCCTTTTAATATTCCTATTGCATTTCATGTTACATATGAGTAAAAGGGACCAAAAGAGAGGTTGGAAGTCCAATGGAATCTATACATTACATTGGGAAATCTTGGTCTGGAACAAACGTGGCTGCAGCAAAAGTTAGGGTTTCCTATAAGTCTGAAAGTATTAATGTAGGAAACAGATCTGCTGTTACCACATATTAAATATTAAGTACTGTACTTTCTCAGATTGCACCACCCCTCAACTGTTCTCATCAAGGATTAATACTTTAATTTTCCCCCAAAATAGCACTGAACCAAAATGTATTATGGTGGAATTAAAATAGCTTAATTGTAGATCTTTTTCCCTATAATTCACATATAAGTAGTCATATATATATATATATATATATATATATTCAACCATATATTTAAAACTACAAGCAAAATATTACAAATGGTGGCTAAATTCCTAATCTGGTGTATTTAGTCCTCAGTATATGAAGTAGTGCTAAACAGCTAAATAGAATGTTTATGACTCTACTTTGAATGGAGGGATATCTTCATCATTATTTTACCGTAAGGATATTTTCCCAAGCAAATAGAGTAAACTTGGGAGTTAGTTATCCACTCTTTTAACTAATGTTTTTTGAACACCTGTCTCATGGCAGGGCAGGCACTCTTCACTGGACTGGAATATAATAGTGGTGAATAAGTTATCAACACGGTTCCTGCCCTTTTGGAGCTTACATTCCTATTTTAGAACACGAATACTTAAGAGAATGATGACTGCTATGAAGAAAAATAAAGCAGGGTAAGGGTAAGAGAATGAATGGTAGTTGAGAGCTTCCTTCACCCCCAATATAAGCAGCAAGAAAGAAGTAGAAATTAAATGACATGTATCATAGTAAGAAAGCTAGACCCTCACCCTTTCGGAGGGGAACAATTTCAACCAGCAGATCCTTGACCTGCAACTTTCCAGCGCTGACCAATCATGTGGGTGTTGTTAGAAAATGCAAATGTGACAAATTCATGTGAATTTTGAAAGTGCACAGAAATACAATTTGGGGACTAGTGTGGGTTTTAGTAGTAGTATCGGTGGCTACACTAAAACTAACATCTTACATCTATAGGACTTTTATAAGTTCTTCCACATATAAAGTCTTGCTTAATTCTGTAAGCAAAGATACCTCTGTTGACCTAGATTTAATTGACTGTGACTCATCATCAGGCATGACACCTGCTCCCCAATGAAAGGTAATCTTTGGTAATAGGCTATTCTCAATTGCTCACTTGACAAAGTGTCAAATGTCATGCAAGAAAGAAAACAATCCAGAGACAAAGGAAAACACATAACCTAATTTTGGATATCTCATCCAATGAAATGTTTCTAAATGATAATATGCTTCATTTCCAATCTTTTCACATTAAAAAAAAAA
>NW_007791734.1:0-1825 GCF_000696425.1 Galeopterus variegatus
GACTCCACTATTAGGACCCCTAAGTCTTCTGGCTGGACTACATTTGATTTGGCATCTTAATAATTAGCAGCAAAGGCTTCCTGGGTCTGGGTCTGTGACTCAGACAAGTGCACGTTTCTACGAAAAAATAAATAAATAAGGAGAACAGTAAATTAGTCTTTGAATGAAAATGTCAGAAGCATTGCTGAAATGGAAGTTGAGTTCCTCTTAAAGGCACCGAGTGTAGAAACTGTATCAGAGGAGAAGGGAATTGGGGGATTAGTAAGCAAAAAGTGAATAGACAGGAGCAGCTACTCCCACTTTCCAGAGCCTTCCCAGGATAAGTAGGTAGACATCCTTTGGCAAACAGATGGATAAACTAAGTAAAAATAAATAAATAGATCAAGTGGCTGATACAATAAGGCCAGTTAATGCTGTACTTTAAGAACAGCACAAAAAACATTTCATATAACTGTACCTAAGAAATTTTTTATTTTGTACTTTATAGACATAAATTTATCTTTACTTTTGCATTCACTTTTTCTTCAGTTTTCTCTATAGGTCTCATGTATGTAGTCTGTGCTCGGTAACTTTGGAGTCTTTTACTGACATTCCTTACCGACACATTGAACTAAAGAAGATAATTTGAAAATAAAAGCCCAGCCTGTATCTTGAGCAAGATCTCAGATCCACTTAGTATTCTTTCCTCCAAATTGAAAGAAGAAATACAGAAGAAGCTGAGTTTTTGGCTCTTGATGCTAAATTCCGGTAAAGAAACAGTGAGAAAGCATATTCTCTTTTCATTCTGCACTGGTCATAATAACTTCTGAAAACACTCAGACATTAAACATGGAAGGGACATCCTGGCTTTCAACCCCCAGCATTCACACAGTGAGAAAGCATATTCTCTTTTCATTCCGCACTGGTCATAATAACCTCTGAAAACACTCAGACATTAAACATGGAAGGGACATCCTGGCTTTCAACCCCCAGCATTCAGGATGCAGATTTCACTATCTCGGAAATAAAGTAACATTTTTTAAAAATGATTTTCTGCAGTCTTAAAGGTTTGAGACAGTCTTCGGATGACCTGAGGCAACACTCAAAAGATATAAACAGGGCACAGACACCCCACAATACTGATGGCAGCAACTTTTATTTCCAAGAAGACTTCCATGTCCTGTTAGGGCTTTCTTTTGATGTAGCTTCGTTGAATGGTTATTTTATTTCATTTATATCTGGTTATATTGGTAACTTCATTCAATTTTATCCATGTATTCATTAAGCACTTGCTGAATATCACAATGAGAACTATGATAGGTTCTTGATAAAGCAAGGTAAGAGGTTCAGCTCTGTTCCCAGGAGCTCAGAATACAAAAGAGAAAAAAGTGAAATGACCTGATGCTGTGAGTTAAATGTGTCCTCCAAAGGCTCAGGTACTGGAAACCTAATCCCCATGGTAACAGTGTAAAGAGGGTGGGAAATCCAACTATGGTAATTGAAAGGTGGGGCCTTAAAGAGATTGTGAGGACTGAACCCTCCTGAATGGATAAGTTCATTGACAGTTTAATGGCTGGTCATCAGCCTGGTTCTGATGGCTTTAGGGACAGCAAGTGAGGAAGTCAGCTCTCTCTTGCTTGGACCATTCACCATGTGACACTCTGTGTATCTGTGGAGAGTCACCACCCCCAAGAAGGCCCTCACCAGATGTGTTCCCTGGACTTTGAATTTTCCAGTCTCCAAAACTGTAAGAAATAAATTTCATTTCTTATAAACTACCTAGTTTCAGGTATTCTGTTATAAGCAACAGAAATGGACTAATACACCTGACAATTAGCATATGACC
>NW_007791735.1:0-1825 GCF_000696425.1 Galeopterus variegatus
TTGGTTATGAATATTCATGAGATACAAAGCTGGTTGTCACCCCTTGTTCCCAAGATGTGAAGGCCAGATTCATACTGGCAGCATACCCATTACCACAAATTGTGTTTGTACCCCATGTCCCTCACCCAATTATACCCCAATTATCCCCATCCTCCCTCCCCCTCCCCCATTCCCCCACCCTACTTTGTATCCCTAGGTCTACTCTCTCCCTCTGCAAGTCCAGTGCACCACTGTGGTCTTTCTTTCCTTCTTTCTCTCTTAGCTCCCACTTATGAGTAAGGACATGTGGTATTTTTCCCTCTGTGCTTTGTTTATTTCACTCAGCATGTTTCTCCAAGCTCATCCATGTTTTTGTGAATGGCAGAATTTCATTCTTTTTAATGGATGAGTAGTATTCCATGGTGTATATATGCCATATTTTCCTTATCCAGTCATCCATTGATGGACATTTAGGTTGGTCCCATATCTTGGCTATTGTAAACAGAACTGCAATGAACATGGGAGTTGCAGGTGTCCCTTTGACATTAGGATTTCCATTACTTTGGATATATCCCCACAAGTGGGATTGCTGGATCGTATAGCAGTTCTATCTGTAGTTGTTTGAGAAAACTCCATACTGTTTTCCATAGTGGTTGGACTAATTTACAGTCCCACCAACAGTGCAGGAGTGTTCCCTTTTCTCCACATTCTCACCAGCATTTGTTATTCTCTGTCTTTTTGATTATAGCCAGTCTAACTGGCGTGAGGTGATATCTCAATTTAGTTTGCATTTCTTCAATCTCTAGTAAGTCTGAGCATGTTTTCAAACTTCGTACCTTAGGTTTCCATATCATAACATTTACGTGCCAGGAACTGCAATGGGCATGTTACATGAACTATTTTAATTTATCTTCACAGCCTGTCCCTGGTATAGAAGTGAGGAAGGGGTCCTCTTTTTTTTCCCAGGTGACAGATAAGTAAAATGAGACTAAGAAGTTTGGTAACTAGTGTTGAAAGCCAAAATTACAATGAATTTAGTTTAAAGATCTTAATTGGCTTTATTTGTGATTCTAGAGTCAGGCAACACTTCATTCCATAAAATAGAATAATTGCTCCAATGAGTTGGGCAGGGGAGGCTAGTTTTATACACAGAGAAGGGCTGAAGAAAGCAGAAAAAGGAAAAAGCAGATTGGTCATTTCAAAGTTACTTTTCTTATAAGGCAGGAATGGGGAAACAGAATAATATAGAGATAACTGATTGGTCAACATCAGGCTGCTTACTTTTGTAAGGATAAAAGCAGAGGGAACTTTATCATCATGCTGATAGAGTTTGGATATGATACAGTTGTCCCCCCCAAAACTCACATGGAAATCTGATCGCCAATGTGGCAATGTTGGGAGCTGTTTGAGTCATGGGGACAGTGGGGATCCTGGGTGAGATCTCGCTTTATTAGTTTCCAATAAATTGTTGTCTACAAAGACCCTGGCACCTCCCCTCTCTCTCTTGCTTCCTCTCACCATGTGATCTGCTCATACCTGTGGGCTGCTGCTTTCTGCCATGAGTAGAAGCAGCCCAAGGCCCGCTCCAGATGCAGCTGTCCCAGAATCATAAGCCAAATAAACCTCTTTTCTTTATAAATTACCCAGTTTCAGGTATTCTGTTATAGCAACACAAAACAGACTAATATACATGCCAACTGAAACTGGCCTGTTTGGGAAAATTGGTTGTTATCTCTCTCTCCTGATTTCTCTGAAGGCCAGATAACAACTCAGTTTCGGTTTGGTGACATGGAACCTCAGCATGAGTGACTCCATTTGTCCTAATTTTGGTTTTGACTCTGGTCTG
>NW_007791736.1:0-459 GCF_000696425.1 Galeopterus variegatus
ATAGATCTCTCCTTAAGGCCGGAACAGGCCATTTTATGTTCAGTAGTCATGCCACACTAACATTTTAACAAAATGGTCCCGGAGGTCCCCAGGTGGCATTTTCCTTTTAATGCTCCCCCCTACTCTGTCAATGAACGAGGCCAGGTCCTCATATTTTTGGTGCACTCCGGTGATCGGACTCTCGGTTGGGCCTTCCTCTAACTTTTTCCAGGTGGCCAAACTCGCTGCGCGTACTTGCTCCTGGTAAGGAGCGGGGATAGCGGCCTGTTGCAACCCTGAAGCATATTGGGCATCTTGGCCCGTGAGCATTCCCATAGTAATAGGAATAACGGGGTTGGCATGGTGGTTCCTTTCAGCCATTTGTTGGCACTCCTCTTTGTACAGGGCACTCCACTTAATGTATTGACTCCCAGGCAAAACAGCACGCGCCAAGGACCTCCAGTCCGCCGCTGTACAGGG
>NW_007791736.1:1219-1825 GCF_000696425.1 Galeopterus variegatus
TCCCGGAGGTCCCCAGGTGGCATTTTCCTTTTAATGCAGGAGCTGTCAATGAACGAGGCCAGGTCCTCATTATATTTTTGGTGCACTCCGGTGATCGGACTCTCGGTTGGGCCTTCCTCTAACTTTTTCCAGGTGGCCAAACTCGCTGCGCGTACTTGCTCCTGGTAAGGAGCGGGGATAGCGGCCTGTTGCAACCCTGAAGCATATTGGGCATCTTGGCCTGTGAGCATTCCCATAGTAATAGGAATAACGGGGTTGGCATGGTGGTTTCTTTCAGCCATTTGTTGGCACTCCTCTTTGTACAGGGCACTCCACTTAATGTACTGACTCCCAGGCAAAACAGCACGCGCCAAGGACCTCCAGTCCGCCGCTGTACAGGGATCCCAAGGGTACCAGGTGGCGGGACGATTCCCTCCCGGGTTAACATTAACAGGAAACAAACTAGAGATGGCTGAATCTGAGGGAGGAGGGAGGTCTGATTTTTGAGGGGGTGGTGGAGCTCTCCTAGCGTTAGGCTTGTGAGGCCGGGGTGGAAAGCACCCTTTTAAGGTTTCCCATGTTTTTAACACTTGAGCATCAGTCAGGGCAAGCCCCCGGCTTTTAAGA
>NW_007791737.1:0-1825 GCF_000696425.1 Galeopterus variegatus
ATTATTTTTATATATGTATGTGTAAATACTGTATATGCAGTATGTGTATGTGTACGTGTGTATATGTATCTGTGTACACACACACATACACACACACATACACACACACTCATATCCTATTGGTTCTGTTTCTCTAGAGAACCATGACTGACACAATACATATATTAGTAATATAATATATGTATATATATTATGTGTATAGATGTTTATACACACACACAAACACACTCCCAAAATGTGCATAATTTTAGTTCTGAGTACATAAACAAAACAAAAAAACAACAGAAACAAAAATAACCTCTGACATTTTAGGCATTAGCTGGGAAAATAATCACTTTTCTGAAAGAAAGAGTGAAAGTGATGCACAACACAGAGAATAACATCCAGGGTTCACATGGATTAATAAACAGCATGTCTTCAAGAAAGTGTAGAAAAAGTCTGAAAAAGACAATTAAAGAGCATGTAATGTTTTTCTTTGGATTTTCTCATGAAGTGAAAGAGAACTGGCTGGGGGGAAATCGTTCGCGTAGAGGAAGGATACCACAATTCATTCAGCTCACCACACAAAATACAGTTTTACCAGGTTTATATTTCCCCACTCCTCTACAAATTTGATTATAATTAAGAATAGAGAAGAAATCAAAGGCAGATGAGAGGAGAATGTCAAAAACAAATGTAGTTACTGTAAAAATCATCACAGATCACCATATTTCTCTCAAACACATGAACTATGAATATGTTCCAAAAAAAGGTTATATTTTTCCACTTTTCTTTCACTAGTCCTTAAAAATCTGTTTCTTCAAGTATTATGTTTGGAAGGAGAATTTCTCCTGGAATAATTTCTTTGTAGGATTTTGGTGTATATTATGGTTAAGCATGCAGTGAAACTCTAGTGATGATAAACAGTGAAATCAATAGTGACCTCATTTAGGAGCTCACATATTACTTGAGTAACAGGAAGAAAAGAAGTTCTATAGAGAAAATCCTGGAGATGTCTGTGACAGCTGATTTGCTTCACTCAGTGTTCACTAAAGTAGCAGGAGGATGGTTGAGCATCTAGCACTTTGAAATGCATTAAAAGGAAGAGTGAAATAACAACAGAAGGGAGAAGTGCTCTGTAAGTTAAAAAAAAAAATTAGAAGAAAGTGTGACTTTCTAGAGCAGCACAGAATAGAAATATTAAGTAAGCCAGAAGTGTGAGACACATATAATTTTAAAATTTCTAGTAGGTATATTAATTAAGTAAAAAGAAACAGAAGAAATTAATTTTAACATGTTTTATTTAACTCAATATATCCAAATTATCATTGCAACATGTAATCAATATAAAAAAGTACTAATGAGATATGTTCATTTTTTACATTTTTTACATTAACCTTCAAAATTTGGTACACATTTCCATTTATAAAACATCTCAATTGGAACTCTGCATATGTCAAATGCTTAATATCCATATGTTGCTAGTGGTTACTGTATTAGACAGTGCAGTTCCAGACCAATGAACTTCAACCCTGACCTAACAGATTGCTAGAATCATCTGGAGAGCTTCTTAAAAAAATGCTAATGCTTTAGGCCTACTACCAGAGATTCTGCTGTAGTTGGTCTGGAGTGAGGCTTATATACTGACTTTGAAAAGCTCCATGATGATTGCAAACCATGGAAACCTTCATCTGAGACTCAAGCCGTGCCGTGAATTATCTGGAAGAGGGGTAAGAAACAGGATAAACTGAGTGATAGTATTTTGGAATTACTGGGAAGTTACCACTCCCTTCACCACCATCTACCTACAGCTCTCCTTGGGGATAATGACTATGTGTAAAGACTG
>NW_007791738.1:0-1825 GCF_000696425.1 Galeopterus variegatus
GGGGTAGGGGTGGTGGCTGGTGTTCGGAGGGGAGGGAAGGAGAATTACTAGAGTGGGGATCTCACACACACACACACACACACACACACGGAAACTTGTATAGAACAATTCCTTCTACAGAAATTTGTATTTTAAACAATGCATTTCCACCTGTGGGTTTTCAAGCATTAGCCAATGAATTGGGAAGTAGTTTTAGTCATGCAGTCAGTGAATACATATTTATTACCTGCTATATGCCAGACACTCTTCAAGGTGTTAGGGATGGTACAATGAATGAGACAGCAAAAGCCTACCTTCTTGTTGTGGATTCTGGTTAGCCCCTCTGGCATTAGGCCAGGTAAGTTGTTGTGTATGTCTAAGATCAACCATAGGCCAGTCTGTCTGGGGCCTGGGAGTATGGTGCTGGGGTTGCCTTTTACCTGGGTGGCTTTAGGAGAGACTTGAAAATTCACAAGGAGATGACTAAAGGAAAGGCCCATTATGATCTGAAATTATTTAGCTCACATACGCCTCCAGTTGTTTTTTTGCAGGAGCAGCTTCATGTTATATCCGCAGTCTCTCCTAACAGCAAATATTTTTGAGACTGCTGATATGACTGATCAGAAATCCACATACCGCCCCAGAGCAGATTTTTACTTTAGTGAGTTTTTGTCAAACTCACTAAAACCTAAGATAATGGCTCCATTAACGCTACCTTATCAATGGTCAGTCCATCAGGGTCATACAACAAGTAAGAGGCATATTGCTGCTATTAAAGACTGCTTTGCAATTTTCTGGCATTCTATTTTTGTTTCCTAGCTACTTATTCCCTATTTGGAAATGGTAATAAAGCGGTAAATAGGACTGGGTCAATCCCCAATTTTAGAAATGCTATAAAGACAGTCTCCAAATTTTCTCTGTGTATGTTCCCAAAGATAGTAAACTATTTAAATTCACAGATTCATTCAGTATACTTGTTATTGAGTCCTTCCTGGGCATGTAGCACTGTTCTAAGTGTTGGAGTTACAGAGATGAAAGGTTACAAAGATGAAAGTTACAAAGAGACAATCTTTCCTCAAAAGCATGTAATTCGATAAGGTCAAAACTTATTTTCCTGTGGGAACAGAATTATGTATGCTCATCAGGTTCCCAGGAACACCATCAAAAGCCTCGTTAATCCATAGAATAGCTTAAATATAGTGTTAATATAATGATACAGAGTTCTTGGCAAAAATGGCTATATCTCATGTAATAGGAAATTGGATGAGGAAGAGTTTCCTTGTATTTTCTCGGGCCCATGAACAATCCCAAGCAAACATCTGGAAGAAGTCTAATTTTTTTTTGTTTGTTTCTTTTTTTTTATTTAGAAAAAGATTAATTGTATATTATTTATTTTTTAATTGAAAAATAAAATCGTAGATATTTATGTTGTACAACATGATATTTTGGTACATGTAGACACTGTGGAATGGCTAAATTGAACTAATTAACATATGTATTACCTCAATACTTAACTTATTTTTGGGGTGAGAACACTTAAAATCTATGTTCTTAGCAATTTTTAAGTATATTGTTATTAACTATAGTCACCATGTTGTAGAATAGATCCCTTGAACTTATTCCTTCCGTCTACCTGAAATTTTGTACCTTTTGACTAACATCTCCCCAATACCCCCACTCCCCCCAGCCCCTGGCAATCACCAATCTATTCTCTGCTTCTATGAGTTCAACTTTTTTAGATTCTACATGTAAGTGAGATCATGTGCTTTTTTTTTTTTTTCCTCCTTTTTTTGTCTTTTTTCGTGTCCGGCAATGGATCGCAACCCTCAGTGTCGTGCCCGCACCG
>NW_007791739.1:0-751 GCF_000696425.1 Galeopterus variegatus
AGCTTTATTAACTTTTGGTGGTGTACTTTCTTGGTTTTTTGCATTCCTGGTATCTTTTTTTAGATGTTTATTCATTTTGGCAGGGAGTTTCACTGTGCACCGGTTTGACCCTCTGGCTAACTAAGGTATGGCTGTGTTTGTCAATTTGGTATGCCTGCCTCTGTGACTGCTCAGATGGCCCTTTGTGTTCTATGTGTGTTTGCCTCTGGTCTTGGGCCTTTCTGGGAAGCTTCCACTCTGGTCAGCTCTGGGAGTTCTCCCTGTTCCTTGTGTTCTGGCCCTGGCAGCTGAATCCTGTCCTGCCAGCCTGACAGGGTGTGTGAGATTTGTAAGTCTCCGCCTCGCTATCCGGGCATTTCCCCTCTCTGTGTGCACTCGGTGGGGCCACCCGGAGGGTGCATCTTTTTTTCCGAGACTCCTCCTCCTTTGCCGGACCCCTCCCCTCTCTGTGCACTCAGTACAGGTCTGGGGCGTGTCTTCTGCAATCCTTGTCTCTCAGCCCCGCCCGGCCCAGAAGGGTTCTCAGGCCTCCACCACGGACACTGTGGCCATTCCTGCGGCCCTGGTCAAGGCCCTCTCTGGGCCTCCCACTGTCCCCCCGGTATTGCGGCCACCTGTGTGGTTGGGTTATCTCCCAAACCAGGGCTCGAGCCCCTTGGGGGAGGATCCCACAACACACAGGTCCTCTTTGAATCCCCCCGGTTTGAGCCGGCTTGGAGCCCTCAGGGCGTCAGCTCTCTGGCAGGATCAA
>NW_007791739.1:1290-1824 GCF_000696425.1 Galeopterus variegatus
GCAGCTGGATCCTATCCTGCTGGCCCGACAGGGTGTGTGAGAGCTGTAAGTCTCTGCCTCGCTATCTGGGTGTTTCCCCTCTCTGTGTGCACTCGGTGGGGCCACCCGGAGGGTGCATCTTTTTTTCCGAGACTCCTCCTCCTTTGCCGGAACCCTCCCCTCTCTGTGCACTCAGTACAGGGCTGGGGCATGTCTTCTGCAATCCTTGTCTCTCAGCCCCGTCCGGCCCAGAAGGGGTCTCAGGCCTCCACCACGGACACTGTGGCCATTCCTGCGGCCCTGGTCAAGGCCCTCTCTGGGCCTCCCACTGTCCCCCCGGTATTGCGGCCCCCTGTGTGGTTGAGTTATCTCCCACACCAGGGCACGAGCCCCCTGGGGGAGGATCCCACAGCACACAATTCCTCTTTGAATCCCCCCAGCGAGAGCTGGCTTGGCACCCTCAGGCTGTCAGGTCTCCAGCAGGTTCAAGCAGTCTCGGGGGCACCCCGGTCACCCCTCTCCCAACCAGAAATCAGTCTGGGGTTCTTCCGAACT
>NW_007791740.1:0-1824 GCF_000696425.1 Galeopterus variegatus
GTACGGGGGCAACACTGAGGGTTGCGATCCGTTGCCGGACACGGAGAAAAGACAAAAAAAATTGATTTTTTGGTTAATTTTGAATGCTGTGAACTTCATGAACTCCTTTAGTAGTTAGAGCAGAAAAGGAAAAGCATTCATTCTTTTACCATTAAGTATGATTTAGCTGTAAGATTTTGTAGAAGTTATTTGTCAAGTTGAGGAAGTTTACCTTTATTCCTACTATTTTAATTTTTATCATGAATGAGTGTTGATTTTTGTCAAATGATTTTTCTGCATCAATTAATTTGATCATGTAATTTTTCTTCTTTAGCTTATTAATATGATGGATTACACTGATTCATTTTAAACATTAAACCAGACTTTCATCCCTAGAATAAACCCCACTAAGCATAGTGTATATACATATTTATATATATATATATATTTTTAAATTTGTCTTATTTTTATTTGCTAATATTTTGTTAAGGAGTTTTGGGTCTATAGTCATGAAGGTATATTGTTCTTTAATTTTCTTTTGTTGTACTGTCTTCCCAGTTTTGATATCAGAAAATGCTGGCCTCATAAAATAAGTTGTCATATGTTCCTTCTTTCTCTATATTCTGGAAAAAATTTTGTAGACTTGTGTTAATTCTACTTTTTAAATGTTTGGTAGATTTCTCCAGTGAAACCACCTGGGCCTGGAGATTTGTTCTTCAGCAGTCTTTAAATTACAAATTCAATTTCTTTAACAGCTATAGAGCTATTTAATTTATTTATTTCATAGTGACTTTGTTGTGGTAGTTTGTGCTTTTCGAGGAATTTGTTCATTTTATCTAAGTTGTCAAATTTATGGGTAGAGTTATTTGTAGTATTTCTTTAGTGTACTATCAATGTTTAAAAGGTTGTAGTGATATTCCCTGTTTCATTTTTGATATTGGTAATTTGTATCTTACCTCTTTACTTTTCTTTGTTAGTCATCCTAGAAATTTGCCAGTTCTGTTTATCTTTTCAAAAAACAGCTTTTTCTTTCATTGATTTCTCTATTGTTTTCTATTTTCAATTTCATTGATTTCTACTCTTATGTTTATTATTTCCTTTCTTCTGCTTACTTTAGGTTATTTTGCTCTTTTTTCACTAGATTCTTGAGGTGAAAACAGACTACTGATTTATAAACTTTTTCTCTTTTCCAATGTTTACATTATTACTATCAATATTTTTTTCTAAGCACTGCTTTAGCTGTGTCCCAGAAGTTTTGTTATGTTCTATTTTCATTTTCTTTTGGTACAATATATTTTTTATTTCCCTCAAGACACCTTTTTGACCCATGGATTACTTAGAAGTATGTTATTCAGATTTGAAGTGTTTGGAGTTGTAGTGGTTATCTTTACGTTATTGATTTCCATTTTAACTCCAATTGTGTCCAGAGAACACAGTCTGTATAATTTTAGTTCTTCAACATGTGTTGAGGTTCCTTTTATATTCTTGCTGAATTTCTGTTCAGTTGTTTTATTTACTGTTCAGAGAGGGGTGCTGAAGTCTCCAAGCATAACTGTGGATTTGTTTATTTCTCCTTTTAGTTCTATCAGTTTTTTTTTTTCCTTTTTGTCTTTTTTACTGACCGGTAATGGGATCGCAACCCTCGGTGTCGCGCCCCTACCGGGGACCAGCAACGGGATCGCAACCCTCAGTGTTGCACCCGCACCATGCTCAGCCAGTGAGCGGGAACCGGTCTTCACATGGGATCCGAACCCTTGGCGGGAGCACCACCGCGCTCCCAAGCGGCGCACTCTCCAGTGTGCCACTGGGCCGGCCCCTAGTTCTATCAGTTTTTGCTTAACTTAT
>NW_007791741.1:0-1824 GCF_000696425.1 Galeopterus variegatus
GTTATATCTTTGTCTGGTTTTGATATGATCGTGATTCTGGCCTCATAGAATGAGCTTGGCAACATGGCCTCTGTTTCAATTTTTTGGGATACTTTGAAAAAGAATGGTAGAAATTCTTCTTTAAAGGTATAGTAGAATTGAGCACTCAAGTCATCTGGCCCTGGACTTTGTCGGGCAACTGCTAATTACTGATTCAATTATGTTGCTTATTATTGTTCCATCATGGTTTATATTTCTCCTTGGTTCAGTCTTGGCAGTTTGTATGTGTCCAGTAATTTATCTGTTTCCTTCAGGTTTTCAAATTTGGGGGCATAAGGTTCATAATAGTTTCTAATGGTTATTTGTATTTCTATAATATTAGTTATAATGTCTCCTTTTTCATTTGTGATTTTATTATTTAAATCTTCTCTCTTCTTTTTTTGGTTAGACTACTTAATAGTTTGTGTATTTTGATTATCTTCTCAAAAACTCAGGCTTTTGTTTTGATGATCTTTTGTATCTTTTTTGTCATTTTTTCATTTAGTTCTGCTCTGATCTTGTTTCTTTCTGTCTATTAATTTGGGCATTTAATTGTTCTTGTTTTTCAAATTCTTCGAGGTGGAGCATTATAAGTTCTTTATTTGGAGTCGTTCTATTCTTTTGATGTAAGTGTTTACTGCAATTAACTTCCTTCTTAGTATGTCTAGGAAGAATATTTAGAATATACAAGAAACTCAAACAACTTAACAGTAAAAATACAAAGAATCCAATTAAAAAATGGGCAAAGGAGCTTTGTTTTCTCAAAAGAAGACATACAAATGGCAAATACATACATAGAAAAAATGAGCATCACTAATAATCAGGGTAAAGGTAAATCCAAGCCACATTGAGATATCATCTCACACCATTTAGATGGGCATTATCAAAAAGACAGAGAATGACAAATGTTGGTGAGGATGTGGAGAAAGAGGAACCTTTACACACTGTTGGTGGGACTGTAAAATAGTACAGCCTTAATGGAAAATAGTGCAAAGGTTTCTCAAACAAGTACAGATAGAACTACCATATGATCCAGCAATTCCGCTTCTGGATATGTTCCCAAGGGAATGGAAATTGCCATGTTGAAGGGATACCTGCACTCCCATGTTTATTGCAGCTCTATTTACAATAGCCAAGGCGTGGAACCAACCTAAATATCCATTGACAGATGACTAGATAAAGAAAGTGTTGCACATATATACAATGAAACACTACTCAGCCATAAAAAATAAGTGAAATTCTGCCATTCACAGTAACATGGATGAAGAAAATTATGTTAAGTGAAAGAAGCCATGCCCAGAAAGAGAAATATCACATGTCCTCACTCATGAATATGAGCTCAAAAATAAAGAAAGAAAAAAAAAGAAACAACAAACAATAATACATTGATCTTTCAGAAGGAAAGAACAGTCCTATGGTTATTAGAAGGAGGCAAGGGGAAAGGGGAGGGGGGTTTGGGAGAAACTGGCTAATGGACACAAAGGATGAGTACATTTTGCAATTATGAATATGCAAACTGTCCTGATTTGATCATTATATATATTGTACAGAAATACTAATAGTCAAATCTGTACCCCACAAATGTGTATAGTCAATTATGTTTAATAAAATACATAAAAAAATATTATTTTTAGTAATACATCTGGAATAATAATACATATTAATAACATATACATCTATAAACGTGCATTAACACTTATGGACAGATACAGAGATTAATGACTTCTGTTTTAAAATTTTAGCCTTGTGTCAGGCATAATAATATAAAACTTACTATCTAGATCCAAATTGTGTCTCTGGCAGTTA
>NW_007791742.1:0-1824 GCF_000696425.1 Galeopterus variegatus
GGTTTTGTCTCCTGTTCTGTAATTGCAAAGCAGACCTAGGCCAGGACTTTTAACATAACCTGTTGTAAGTGCGCTGTTTGCCTGACAACATGGCAGCATCTGTGTTACCAGGGCATGACAGCATCACCGCAGGTGATACCTTCATTGCAAACAGAGCCAGGCGTGCTGGCCTATTGCAGCCATTCAAATAGCAAAACCGAATGTTGCCAGTCAGAAGAGTTGTCCTCCTTAAACATTCTGTGTTGCCTTGGACAAGTCCCTAAATTCTTCTGGCTTGAAGACTTCTCTTTGAAACTGTGATGTAAACTATCTCTATAATCACTTCTAGCCCTCTCCTTCCTTAAAGTATTTTCCAAACTCTGTTTTGTGATAAGTTATAGTCGTGCTGGGCTTTGGGGTGCTCTGGTCAAAAAAAATAGGAAATGCTTCTTACCTTATTCATCTCTTAGTTACAGGACATACCTGCATGTTAAGGCATATTAAGCGCATGGTTAAGAAAGCTGTTTTACAATATTTAATTAAGCATTTCTCAAAGACAGGTGAATATGCAATTTAAAGCATTTTTATTTATTAGTTTTGCTGACTGACAATCAGTTTTCTATAAAGAGTTCTAGAAGCATGGCTTGAGAAAAACTTCTGCTCCATGTTTCTAAGATGACTATATAAGGTAAGAAACACACAGCAGTGTCTCTGATTTTAAAATGACATTGTGGAAGTACAATTGCCATTTAATTAGAAAACAGTATGCATTTTAAACAGTTGGTTTCTTGATTATGATAAATCGCCAACCAAATTATCTCTGGTTCAACTAACGGAAGTCAAATTTGGAGGATTGGGATTAGGAAAGAATTGCTTAAATATTGGATTGTCTTCCCATTGTCCCCATGTCCTGCCGTGTAAAAGGCAAGGAACCAATGCAAGTTGCTTTCAAACTAGAATCCTTTTTTTTTTTTTAAAGGTGACCAGTAAGGGAATCTTATCCCTTGACTTGTTGTTGTCAGCACCACACTCTCCCAAGTGAGCCAACTGGCCGTCCCTATGTAGGGATCCAAACGTGTGGCCTTGGTGTTATCAGCACTACACTCTCCCAAGTGAGCCATGGGCCAGCCCCCAAACTGGAATCCTATTTTAGCCCCAGAAAATAGCTGCAGCACTACACTTGGTTTCTACTCTCTCCTTTCATTTAAAATCAAGTAGAAATAATAATTTCAGATTTAAAGGAGTAAGAAAAACTAGACTCCATTACATTCTAAATGAAGGCTAACAGGAATAAAAAAATGTGACTATAAAAGATTTCTCTTCCATCTTTATGAGAAAAATCCCAAGACACTAAGAAAAAAAAGAAAGAAAACACACATTAGGGCTAAAATACAGAATCGCTGTCATGAGACTGCTAGGCATTAGGTCTAATCAGAAGATTTCAATAAATGCAACTGGGCTTTTGGCAGCTGCCAACATATGACAGCTCTGCAAATGCCAAGCATTTTATCAGTGAGTGATCCAGTCGTGATCCTTTGTCTGGCTCTGGTGCTACGGCCAAGTCAGGAGCACATTATCAGAAGCACCAAGTTCCAGGCAGTGGCCTGAACTAGGGGAAGGGAGTGCAGGGAGACCTACGAGTATGGCTATCACCAGAGCCATCTGTAAACAAAGCGCAAAAGCCACATAGATGGGGAGGAGAGTAAGCCAGGAATCTGCAACTCATCTAACTTTTTATTTAACCAATGTATTTTAAATAGTCTTTTCTTTCGATGCATAGATTATGGGCCTTACATTAAAATTAATATCTCAGGGCCGGCCCGGTGGTGCACTGGATAGTGCGCC